>NC_056744.1:993420408-993660408 GCF_019279795.1 Protopterus annectens
TGTGTAATTGCCTGCTTCTAATTGTTTTCACCTGCTAGCTCCAGCAGTATTCCCTGGTAGCTTCCTACTAATTATGTTGCTTCCTTTTTCCTTTCTGTTTCCTCGGGGCAGGCGTGTATACCAGCAGAAACACGCTCACAGTGTCTTACACGCTGCACACATGCTTACATGGCTCAGAATCATCTTATTCAGGTTAAAACAGCACACCAACTCAAACAGTGTTACAGCTCTGCCAACAGGCTTCTACATGCTGTGTCTGCCCTACACGCGTGCACACCTGCGCAAACAGTGTTAAACAGCTACCAACATGCTCCCACATGCTCAGTCTGCCTTACACACGCACACACTGTCTTACTCGCGCTTCATGGCGCGCACACGTGTGCATGCATGCCCAGCAGGAAACTTTTGTGTAGGCAACAGTGTACACCTTCCATTTCTTGACTTTCTCATGCTTATCTAGTGGCACGCCTCTTTCCATGATATCTGTCTGACATCTGTCATGTAACTCTGACCTCCAATGAACTGCATTTCTTTCTACCATTCCCCCCTGTGATGTCACCTATCTCCTACTCTGTTCCTCCCCCTTCTGTAACTCTTACACTACTCTTACACTACTCAGAATGTGCTCATTTGCTATGTGACAGTGGAATTCAGTATCCTAACACTCATTTGCATCAGATTGCCTACTAATGCTTAGTTACATCTCTTAGACTCAGCTTCCCCCCTTAGCAACTACTACACGGTGGCCATGTTGTGTTTGGTCTGTTGGTCCCTGCATTGAAATTCCATGTATTGCATAAAACCCACGTGTGGGTTTATGACCTTTGTTTTTATGTTTTATACAGTGCAGCCCATTTTTGCATCAGGTTACCTTGCCAATGGCCACATATTTGGCCATTGGCATGCTGCCTGACACATATGCACCCTTTATTTGGAGCTGACATGGTTCCATTGCAGTTTTTGCAGAAACGTACTCAGTTGTCAACTGAGTACATTTCTGCAGCTAAAACGGCTCTTACACAGGCTGTTCTTGGCTTCCTGGATCGCTAATCATCCTCATTTGCATGCTATTCGGCTGCAAGTGAGGTGATTAGCTTATCCACGCCCACTCCGTGTAAGAGACGTTTTAGCTTGTCTCTTACACGGACTTTGGGCTGTTCCTGGATCGCGAAGGCTGCATGGAGTCTTACACTACTCTTAGACTCCGTGCAAGCCTTCATGAATCCGGCCCCATATGTTGCTAGCAATAGTGACAATAGTTGCTTTGTAAACAGCACAATGGTATCACAAAATGTGATGCAATATATATTCAGACAATCCTCTGTAAAATTATCATTAAAGTGGATTTGAATCATGCATAAGATGTATTTTATCTCTAAGCTCACTGTACGTAAACCTTGCGCCAAAGAAAAACTTACCTGTCAGGTGTATTTTCTTCCTTGAATACTACCCTGAGTGCTGATGGTCATGCAACGCAGCTGGAATGGTTTGTGCTACATACAGCACACTAAACTAAAACTTTCACCTTTTTCCTTAAGCCATAAAAGTGAATTTTGTGCTGCCAAAAGTTGAGCAAATGCAGAAGGCAATATTTATCAGAAGCAGCCAAATAACTTTTTGGGAATAACAGCTTGAAGACACAAAAAATTAATCACACTGTATATGTAGCAATGAGAACAGCTAGTACTGCATTACACTGACACATTCAGCTATCTCAGATCTCAGTGCACATCAGGACTTAAGCTAATGACATGGGAATGGGGAAAGGCACAGACAACAGCAGTACTGCTTTCATTGTTCACTCAGAATACGCACTTATTATTTACATAATTTCAAACAACTTATCTGTCAGTTTTACCCAGTACTGACCTTACTTGAGTTTTTCACATCAACACATTACTACAACAAAATAAGTGTCAAGATTAGTATGAACTCCCTCAGTAAAATGACTGGGGAACAGGTTTCAATCCCTGCATCATCTGTACTGTTTCCCCTAAGTTCAATGCCTTTACACGTTATGTCATAGAAATAAGAGCGTGACAGCTTTATTTTCTTCACTCAGTACTGTTCAGACTGCTGAGGAAACAACAATTCCAGTATTCATTGTGTTACTAATGGCAGTCCAAATATAATTTATCAGTTTTCACCCTGAGCAGTGAAATGCAGTTCAATGCTATTGATTGCTATCAATCAATGGAGAGCAATGCCAAAATGAAGTGCAAACGATACAAGGAAAAAGGTGAATCAAATACTTTGAATGTACATTTCACATGTTTAAGCAACTTTGTTATCTTGCAACAGGTACCTCTATGGATTTAAACACCCAAACAATGGCATTAAAAAATCATTTAAAAGTATTTCCCATAGTTGCCACAGGCAAAGACATGTATCATCAAGGAGGAAAATAGTTTAGTTGTAATGTTTAGATGCAATTATAATGGGTCTCTGTATTGAGTCACATTGAAAGAGCAACAGAAACAAGTTATGAAAGTCGTCCTTTATCATTTGACAATAACTGTCTAGATGACTGAGATATTGCAAACAGTAAAGATACCCATACACTCACAAAATATTAAACAAAGACTGCAAACACTGCAGGTGTGTTGCCTTCATACCTCTCAACCTGGAAATATCAAAAATCTGGACAAGGCCCATGAAAAATAGGTACAAATCTGTACGCTGATTAACATAAAATGTGCATACATAATTACACAACCCCGCCTACTCCAATGGGATTGTGGGATACCAAATTTCAACCACATACTGAAGAACAGACCCAAAATACAGCACCAGAGTCTCCCTGCAGCCATTCCAATGTCCCATTACCTGGCTATTTCACCCCATTTACCATAAACACCAATGTGTGTATGCTGTTTTACTTCTATAGTAATTATTTGGATTTTATTTTTACATTTTATAGCACAATGCACAAACACTAATAGACGATATCTGCAAAACAAAGCAATACTGTCTCACAATGAAAATAGACTTGGCATTAAAACTTCTCTGCCCTTGCAACTCACATTCATTGACAGCATTGAAACCCACACCACATCCAAAGAAAATGCATCTGGCCAGTGGTGGATAAAGATTACCTTTGGGCTGTTTTCAAATCATAGGCCCCTTGCACACAAATCAAGAAACATGCATGCATTCTTTGCTACACCTTCCGGACTTTATTTAAATTATATTCCTTGTACAATACAGCACACTTGTTAGACTTAAGTTAGGGAGCATTTTAAATGTATTGTTTAAACATGTTTCCAGTAGGCAATGAAGCAAAATGCATGCACCAATAATGACAAAACTGCCCTATTCAGAGCATTTCCATGATGACAGTCTACTTCTGCACACAATATATATATATATATATATATATATATATATATATATATATATATATATATATATATATATATATATATAAAATCACAGTAGTGTAAGCCATAGGCATGTTGCACTTATTTTCAATTGGGGGGGGGGCAAAAGGCCACAAAACAGGGACACATTTTAAACATTTCTTATATAATTTTGGAAAGTTGGTTGCATAAAATGTTGTGTTACCAGTGTGCATTTCACTGCCAAGTCTTGTACCCAGAATCCTGTGTACTACAGTCAGAGTAACATACCACTAAGCTAAATCAGCAGTTTCCTGAAGGACAGTAAGACAAACTTAAATGGCTATCATTTAGTGAATTCAGTTCTTTCTCACCATAGCTGTCAGCCTCTTAGCACAAAAATACAGAACAAAGCCAATAATGGGGGAATACAGCCACAAAATAGGGACACATTTCAAATACTGATCTTATAAACTTAGAAAATTGCTAGAATAAAATGTTTTGCTTTAACGCAAATCCTGAAAACCAGAGATTTAATGAGGAACAGAACAAAAATGTGAGGCATAAATTCACAAGTGATGATGGCTAGGGAATTTAGGCTCTTTTTACCTGTACCTAAGGTACTAGAAATCCAGTAATATAAAACAGAATATCTTATATAAGCAGAATCTCTGAAAGCAACAGAGTCTTTGTATAAAACTGACATACATAAATCTCTTTGCAGTACTGCTATGAATAAGTCAACTACGGTAAAATGCATTTCCTAATAATCCAAAATGTAAAATATTAACAGTGTTTCACACATACTTGATAACAATCCTTTTGTATACAAAAAGGAAAAAGGTATGTAAATAAATAAAACATGACACTTTTCACACTGAAAACATTTTTAGATATGCACATTAATAATTGTCATAATTAGTGCTGGAAATGGTGAGAAATTTATCATGCAGACAGAAGGCAGACATTAGACCTGAAATACAACAACTAAACATATTTAAAACTGCCTTGAGCAAAATGCTGCCTCACCTTTGCTAATATCCTAAAAAATAACAGGTATCACCTATAAACATAAAAATGCTGATTGCATAGGATGCTAAATAACAAGCATATTCTCCTAGTGGTTCAGCATTTATTACAGCTATCTGATGCACAATATATTGTGCCATGAATAAAAGTACACCAGCAATTAAGTAAGTTATAACACTGTTTAACAAATCCATGTGCAAACAAAGAGATGAGAAAAAATATGAAAAGCCATCTGAGTATGCAAGTGTAACAATATGTTATCTGCAGTTTACAACCATAATACATGTATTTATTATCCATCTAAATACCAAATGAATTCATTTTAAACATAAAGTGAAATTAAGATGCAAAAGCCAGAATCCTAATGATCGTTATGTAAACAGAAATTAAAAATGTACACATCCATAAAGGATTTCATCTGATAATGGCTTATTCCTTCTTCAAAAGTATTTAAAGCCCCCAGTCACCATTGTCAATAGCTTTTGCATTAAAGTTTATTAGCTGTTAATGAAGCATGAGGAGTATTGTTTCAGTAGCTCAGATTTAAAATCATGCCTGTTATGTGCCTGAATGGATTTCAATGGAATTCATTACTGTATCACAAAACTGAATGCAAACCATTTGACACTATACAGTGAATTTTCTTTCACAATATTTACTCTAGACCCCTCCATAATGTTGTCCTCTAATTTCTCTGATGAATGGTAGTGTTAAGGATTTTTTTTAAGGTAAAAGTATAGGGCTAAAGTTGGCACATATTACTAACACCTTCCTTCACTGTCTTATCAATACATGCTAAAGCTAACCTTGAGCCTGTCACTGGCCTTAACCCTAACCTTACACATTACCTTAACAGAAGTTTCTTTTAACACTACCATCAAACAAAACACACACACACACACACAATTAAGTACATCCCCTTAATTTAACATTTACTATAATCCTAAAATACACACACACATACGACATCTATCCCCTCCCCAACCAGTACTCTAACCATTAAATCTACAAATACCTGCATGCAAACATACTCATCCATGCCTACACACACACCACACTCTTCAGCTGCATTCTATGGTACCTTCTGTCTGCTCGCTCTGCAGTTAAACGGCAACAGACACACGTGGCTTTCAGCTCTGCAGTTGGAATCCTGTCCGGACGGTAGCTAGTGCAGCAGTATTCATTAATTTAGCTTAAACGTAAATGTATTATTGTTTACGAGTCGGACTTGGCTTAAAAAGTAGATGCGCAGCTTAGATATCCTGTGTTCTGCCTGAATGGCAGTCCAGCATTCAAACAGATGCGCGGCATGCTGACGGAGCTGACGTCATCGCGCACATGATGACGTCAGCTCCGAAAGCGCGAAAAACAAAACAAAATAGATTGAAAAATCGGAAATAATGGGGTGCCACTCGGGAATCGTGGCACCCCATTATTGGGACCCCAAAACTCGGTAAAACCCGAGTAATTCGGGATGGTTGGGGGGTATGGTTGCCTTCCTTTTCTATGGTGCTCCATTCCCTTATCTATACTTTCTTAACAGCAAGTCTATCTCTGTTTTACTGCTATATGTTATCTTTACCAATGCTTAAAGTATTCCCTTGAATATGAACAACATTTCTTACTAAGAGGCAGTAAATGTAGCCATTAAAGTCAACAGTTGAATGTTAGGATGGTTGTTCTCCTAAATCACATCTCTTCTCCCTGACACTCTCAGTAGGTATACATCAAAGAGAACAGACTATGAAAGCTGATTGTTCCTGCAGCCATTAACAGGGAATACTTTGCAATGTTTGTCCTTGCATTGCTAGGGCATGTGCATGTAATCATTTAGTTCCTTACACCATGTTTACATTGTCTATACTTACAGCAGATTGTAGTATTCAGGAATGCTAATGATTTCACACCGTATTTGCACACTCACAGTGCTGAGTCTGCACTATACAAACATAATTGTGTACGTAATGCTCTTGTATCACACTAGGGAGACTGCTTTGATCTAGGGAGATTGATATGGCTAAAAAGCCCCACAAAGGTATGTAGCTATTTCTTACATAATACTTAACATTAAAAGGTGAATTGCACCGACAGCTGAAAAGCATTTTTTTTCTCAATTTTTTGTCCCTTTGTTTTGGCATAGCCATGTTTGCACTACAAAAAGTAAAAAAAAAGTATGATACAGAATCCTACATGACCTATTTTTTAGTTTGTATTTCATCTGATCTATGCACAATTATTACAGATGAGTGTATTCTAACTTTGTAGGAAGGTCTGGTATTTTCACCTGTGTTAGCAGAAAAAGAAAAATGTGTTCTATTTCTGGATGTCTACCTGAACAACCACCACAGCAGTGGATGTGGCAGTTGTAATAGCTTTAGGTTACATTTCTACTACTATATTTGTAATTGCTATTATTAATGCTGCAATGTAAAAACAGTTACACTTATGTTTATATATATATATATATATATATATATATATATATATATATATATATATATATATATATATATATATATATATATATGTGTGTGTGTGTATACAAATATATCTGAAATATATCTGCACCCTGCAAGCCCTCTGTCCTCTGTATAAGGATACAGAAAATGAGGTCAATATCCAGGCCTTAAATTGCCATGCAACTTTTCTGTCTCTGCCAAAGAAAGGATATAACAAGTCATTGATGACATTAATGTTGTTGGAGGGCATAGGATAATCTACTCCCAGATATAACATTTTCAAAAGTGACATAATAACCTTTGCCCACTGTAGGTGAGTTGCAATTACCCAGGAACAGGTGGCTACTTGGGGTTGGTCCTGCTACCAAAGCACCACTAACTGAAACAGAGGTGTTCCTGTCCACTGTCAGAGATCTAGATAACTCGGCTGAGGTTCCCACAGAATCCTTAATGTTGGTGCAGATGTGGAAGACAGACCCAGAGTGTCACAAGCAGAACTTCCAGGTATGCAAAATGCAAGTCTCATTGTTATATTTTTATGTGTATATTTAAAATGACCAATACATACATAAATGCACATATATATATTTGTACAGCTAGTGATAGTGGGTCAGCCTACAGTCATATAGAAATAGTTAAGGGTTGTTCTGGGGGTGAGGGAAATATAGCTGCTCACTACATTTTTGTATGAGAACATGTTTAATCTGCACTTGTGAAGGGGGGTTGTTCTCTTTTTTTCTTGTTTTATTTGCATTTTCATACTCAGCAGACTTCTTTCCATTCCTCACTTACAGGCACTTTTGGATTGCAGGCTGCAAATTCACCTGCACATGGTAAACACACATCTGGTTATTCTGTATATAAGGTAGATTCAGTTCTATATGAGAGGAATGTATGTGCTGCTTTAGCATCCATTACAGTCTGACATACCTTTCGTATAAGGAAAATATGTGACCAATTTTATTCTCCCTTTTTCTGTTTGTTGTGTTTATTGCTTGTTCTTATACATTATCCTGAGAGTGACACTGTGGAAATCCTACCACTTGATGTTGGAGTATCAGTAGCCTCTGATGATGCTGATGGTGATAAAAAGGTACAGTTGGGGTGCAGAGGGTCAGTCGGACACTGAGGTTGTGGTTCCCACATCCCCTACCCATATTTCAGACATAGTCAGTATTTCTGTGCATACCCATGACTCACATACCCTTGATTTAGGACAGGATGAGGGTGAGAAAGTTGATCAGACTAATGTGGTTACTCCTGTTGCAGAGCCAGTTGCTTCTCGTAATAGCTAGTACCACACAAGAGAGTTCCTAGGGGTACTTGAAGGAGGGCTGCTGTCCACTCTCCTCCTGATGCTGGTGTTATTAGGTGCTGCCACCTGTATGTGTAAGGCCATAGTAGAGGCACAGGCATGTTCCACCAAGGTCTCAGAAGATATAGTGCAACTACTAAATGTCATGCATTCTGACATGATAGACTTCCTGAATCTGTGGGCAACTCCTTAGGATGAATGACTCACTGAATTAGGCAGTATCTGTGATGGAATGTCTGTTGGGGGAGGATAGGCAGCCATGTGGCCAGAAAGCCACTACATCTTGCTAGCAGACATGGCCATGCAAGATCCCATTTTCATAGAGACACTACATCCACTGCTTCATAAGTGATTGCAGTGTCCACACCACAGGGTCATGGTCCTGGATGTACTCATGAAGAGCTCATTCAGCAGACATTGCTCACATTCAGGTAGCACCCTATCTTCTAGCCAGGGCTGTGGAAGTAGCAGTGCAACTCTTGGCACAGGTGATTCTTGTGATCGGGGGTGATGATGCTGACCTGAGTACTCTACCATGCAACGGTCACACCTGTCTGAAATGTCAGGACATAGTGCTAACACTACTTGATTGTGTTTATATAGACACATACACACAGTAAAAATGTTTTTACTTGCCTATACCAGTTTACGCACATGCAAACTAAACAGTACTGCTGAGGGTTATACATTTGTTGTTACTGGCCCTGAACACTATAATCTGATAGATGCATGTGTTTCTTACTTGTATACACTCACTTCTTTGGTGTCAGCCTTGCCCTCCTACCCCCCCACCCCATGCAAATGATGATGACTGTGCTCCATCCTTTGCACTTGTCTGTATGACTTAGGGTTGCATATCTGTCTGATGCACAGTGCACAGCTAATGCTTGCTTATTCCCAAGCTTGCATTTAGCAATATGCATTGCAGAAGAAAAGTTGCTGATTTCTTGTTCATACTCAGTTGTGAATTATTGCTTCTAAAATTGTTGAATGTCATTGTATTTTATTTGGTATTTTCATAACAGCACCAGAAGCATTAGGTACTGTGGTCTTGCTTCTTGGTATATTTGTGTAAATGAAGGTATATTTGATGCACAGTATTATTGGTGATATACAAGTGAATATAGCAAAAATCTGACAAAGGAGATATTACTGACATACTGTATACCTTAGACAAATGCTCTGCTTATGGGCATATACATATTTTTACATAATTTTATAACTTTCTTTTCTTTACAGGTTTCAAACTTTGTCATTAGTGCAGGTAAAAACTGTGCCCTTATGGGTTATTCCTGTCCAATGTAATCAGAACAAGTCCATTACATGATTAAGTAAAGGTTATGCTGTTTGAAAGGCATCAATGTTCCTATATGTATGTAGGTGGGATCTTAGACTTTGAGCTAGGTACTGAGTGTGTGTGCTATCCTTTTTCCTCTTAGCCAGAGCCAGGGCATACTGTGCATGCCTCTGTATGCCAGCATCATCTGCATCTGGTGGTTCTCCCTCAGACTCATCTGTACCTGCTGCTGCTGCTGTAGCTGGCCCTGCCTGTGGTTTTTGTAATTGTGGTTCAGCCCCTTGCTGTGAAAGTTGTTTCTTGACTATTATATTTTGTAACATGGCACAAAGTATTTGGCAGAGGTCCCTGGGTTGTACTGCAGTGCACCTCCTGATGTGTCTAGGCAACAGATCATTGATTTCAGCAATCCAAACACGTGTTATAAAATATTCCTAGTTTGAACATGGACCTCATTGTATCCTTTCTCAGTGGGGTTGTGTGGCTTTCTCATGGGTGTCATGAGACAGGGCTCCAGTGTATAACCTGCATCTCCTACTACATGCCCTTGAGGAATGTCACCCCTATCAGACCTGGTGTATAGTTGACAAGTGTGCCATAAGTGTGAGCCGTAGAATCTGCCTGGGTTACTTGCCCAAGTTTTGTAGATGATCCTTTGGGCATCTGCAATACTGAATCCTAGTAGCCCCTAGCAAATATTCCACTACAGGTAAAATGTCAGACTCTCTCAATGATAATTTCCTCAGTCTATATGACTGGGCATCTCACACATCCAGTTAAACAGCATATTTATAAATCAGTACATAACTTTTCCAAGTTTAACCTAGAAATGTTTATTACTGCACTATTATATTTTAACTGCAACTTCCTAAAACTCCTCTCCTTAGGCAATGCTGTGATTGAATGCAGTACAACTTTTCTAAATATCCTAAATAGCCTTGCACCTCCCAGAAGGAAAAGACTGAAAGAAAATATTGAATTTTGGCTATCCAAAAAGAGTAGAATGCTAATGGAGGATAAAGCAACAGGATGGAAAGAATGGCAGAAATATAAAACACCTCAATATCTTGAAAACTTCAGCATGCTTCACAATCATACTAAGAAGCAAATAAACAAAGACAAAAAACTAGGCTAAAATAACTATAAATTTCAGAATAATACTACACTCAACCCTAAAAAATTCTGGACATCCATTAAAGAAATCTTACATCCTGGCCAAAATTCAACCTAGACTCTTCTCCTGATAACTCACCACTCGAAACTACAATACAGTTCAACTCTTTTTTTATAGATATTATAGTATTTCTAACCAAGGATTCCTCAACATCTAATCCCAACCCTGCCCAGCAGCCACATATCACCACATCCACTTTCACCATCAGACTTGTGCCCACATCCTATAGAAAACTACTCAAACAAACTTAAACCACACTCTTCTTCAACTGATTACCTTACCTTCCAAGCAAATACCTAAAAACAGCAGCCAATAACATTCCCTATCCTGTCTCAATCCTTAAGTCAGTCTGAGAATCCCACATTTCTTCTCTCTAGAAAAAGTCACACATTATCCCTCTGCACAAAGGAGGAAATTCAACAAACATTAACATTAATAACTTTAGACCTATAGCAATCTCCACTTGTGAAAATACTTGAAAAATGTATTCAAAAGCAATTGCAGACATCGCCTGCAGGAAGAACTCCTATCCCTTACACTACATGGCTTCCATCTTATTTTGATAAGTCAGAGTAAGAGGATGTCAAGGTTAAATAACAGGGACAGCAGTTCTAATGAAGCATTAATAGGGCATGAAGAATTTATTCGTAGAGGTTATTCCAGCAAGGAGGTTGATTTTTTTTAAGAGATACTAACAATAACAGGACTGGTAGAACTAGACCATATTTTTCAGCATCACAATTTGAGAGCAAACCAAAGTATTTGGTTCAGAGAACCAGATTAGACAGGACTGGGCTATCCTTATTCTATTCTAGTGATATTAATGCTATTTGTGATATAGTGATGAACAACTGGCCAATCCTCATGGCAGACAAGATTATGCAGATTGTTGAACAGCAGCCATGATTTTGTTTTAAAAATAAGTTTTCAAAACATCTGCTTTGTTATTAAAAATGAGCCACTTATTAGGAATCGCTCAGAGTGCAATGACACTTTTCCATGTAGATCTTGTAACATCTCTAGGTATATCAATATTGACAATTGTTTCATTCATCCTACTACTGGAAATAAATATTCGTTCACATTTTATGCTGATTGTGCAAGTAGGAAGCTAGTATATTTAGCTAAGTGCATGGCCTGCACCTGCTTTTATGTAGGCAAGACCAAATTGCTCATTGGGTGATTCATGAGCATGTGTACGAGATACGTAAAGTTGATCATAAGAATGCACTAGGAAAACACATGGATGATTGCGGCTCTGTATAGTCTTTTTCCTTTATTGTTCTTCAGCTAACGTATAATGATTTAAGATTAGGTGATTTTTAGGAATAAAACTGAAAAGAACGAGCTTAGGTAGATTGACTGATTTTTACGTTTAATTCTAAAAGAGCAGGACTTGCCCACACTCCTTTCATTGTCTGAATCTTCTTATTTCACTGAAGACGATTATGTCATTGTCAATCTTGATGATTTTCCTTAGAATACACCATAAAACATATCAAGAATTTATTTACACATTCAGTTATCTGCTCCTTATCTGACACTTCTGATAGCTCACATAATTTTATCTCGTAGTAATTAATCATGTAATCAAGCCACCTACGACAGTAATAGAAGCATCAGTACATTCAGTAAGACCATCACCTTTATTAAGAAAACAAACATGGCTGTAGAGAAGATTCTTCATTGACTCATAGTAACTCTACAGGTTCCTTCTCATTGCCACCATTTTTTTCCATTTCTCCCTCTCAAAGCTCATATGTACTGTAAACCTTCGGGGCTTCTTCCCCTACAACATGCAAAAATTTAGCAAACAATAGATCTTCAGACTGCTTAAATATTCTAGCAAAGTCAGAATCAAATCAAATTTTGGGATCCACATTTTTCAATTTGGTGAACAAACACCCTAAAAAGAAAGGTTTCCTTGTAACTACAGTTGCACCACTTCTCTGAGACAAAACAATTTATATGGGACCACTTATGACACATTACAACACTTGGTATTTGAAATGTATAAATACTGCTATCATCCTCTGATCCCATTTTACCATCTTGTGTTTCACACTAGCCGAGAGTGTCTCCATCCCTCTTTGCCTTCTCTTCCCCCTCACAACTAACTGTATTTATTGAATATATTATCTTATTGCATATATATATATACCATTTTTACTGTATATACTGCATTATTGACTTGTTAAGTAGAGTGTATTATAGTTAAATGCTAATAGTTTTCTTGTAAAAATATTCTTTGCTGCTCTAGGCATGTAAACTTTTGAAACAATAAAACAAGATCAACTTTGTAAAATCTGTTTTTGTGCTCTCCATCTCTCTGGCTGAGCTTGAAAATAGTCCATTGGGACAAGTGTTCTATCCTGCTTAACAAATGAAAAAAATATATGTTTATATGCATGCATGTATCTATCTATATTAATAACTGTTTATATAGGTTAATAACTACATATACATATATATATATATATATATATATATATATATATATATATATATTTATATATAGAGGTCTACCTGAAAACGCCAAAAGTGCACAACGCCGATGACGAGAACACCAACACCGGAAGATCGACAATGGAGAAGACCGACAGTTGAGAATCACGATGCTGAGAACATCGACATGTTAAGATAAGTGTGCGATAGGGACGGACGATATGGTCAGGGTGTGGGAAAGGTAAGTGTGTGATAGTGACGGACGTTAGGGTAGGGTGCGGGTAAGGTAAGTGTGCGATAGTGACGGACTTGAGGGTTAGGGACGGATTAAGTGAGTTAGGGTTAGGGTGCAGGTAAGGTAAGTGTGCGATAGTGATGGACCTTAGGGTTAGGGTTTGGGTTAAGGTTAGTGCATATATAGTTGTGTATGTAAGGTTTAGTGTAGGTTTGTAAGGTTTTTGGTGTGCTTGTGTTGTGTGTGTGTGTTTTTCAGGAAAGGTATTTGTTTTATTGATTGTCGGGATTTTGGTTTGTCAGGCATGTGAAGTTTTGTGTTTTTGAATTTTCTTTTTTTGTCATTTTTTTCATGTCGGTTATTTCGTTGTCGGTGTTTTGGCATGTCAGTGTTATCAGGTAGACCCATATATTTATATATATATATATATATATATATATATATATATATATATATATATATACATATATATATATATATATATATATTACGACCTATATACATATATATATATATATAAAAAACTATATATATATATATATATATATATATATATATATATATATATGGATTCAATTTATAATCTTGAAATACTGAAATACTGAATTTCAGTATTTCGAGACTATAAAGCCAAACTTCTGAAAAAGCGAAACCCCATAACCATGAATACAGAAATGTCGAATTTGCAGTTTTGGTGGTGTGCTAAGTGACGTGGGATGTACTGTGTGCCTGATTTACATTTTGTATGTGGAAATGGTTGGAGATTAATGTAAGTGAATATTTTTTTATGGGTTTTTGGTAGGGATTTGAGTGTATGTGAGTGTGTTCGGATGTTTTAGGTGTGGGTTAAGGTAGGTAGGTAAGAGTATGAGTGTGTAAGTGTTGAAAGTGGTGGTGTTTGTACATTTGTGATGTGTGTGTGTGTGTGTGTGTGTGTGTGTGTGTGTGTGTGTGTGTGTGTGTGTGTGTGAGGGGATTATAGTGTGTAGTGGTGAGTTTACTGTCTTTTTCTGTTTGGTGTGACCTCGGAGTTAGTATATATAAGTAGTGAGGGTGTGGGGTTGCCCCCCTGCTTATAAGTAGGGTAGGTTTATTTATTTGTATTGTTGTGTTTGTGTGTGTTTTGTTTGTTTTAATGTGGGGAAGCTGGTGTATGTGCTGTGTGGTGTATAGTGTGTTTCCGTTCAATGTTTTGAATTTCGCGGTTTTTGGTGTTTTGGATTTTTGTCTTTATTGTCTCGAGATACTGAAATTCGATATTTCAATGTTTCGAGATTATAAAGTGAATATATATATATATATATATATATATATATATATATATATATATATATATATATACACACACACACACACACACACACACACACACACACACACACACACACACACACACACACAGTGGATATAAGGAGTTTACACACCCCTGTTAAAATGCAATTTTTTTGTGATATAAAAAATTAGACCACAATAAATAATTTCAAAACTTTTCCTACCTTTAATGTGACCTATAACCTGTACAATTCCATTGAAAAACAAACAAATCTGTTACGGGAAAAATATAAAAAATAAAAAAACATACAATACGCTGGATTAATAAGTGTGCACGTCCTTAAACTAATACTTTATTGTGTGTGCACACTCTTAAACTAATCCTTTGTTGAAGCACCTTTTGATTTTATTGCAGCATTCAGTCTTCTTGTGTACACACCTTCCATCTATTAAAGAGACTCTGATTAATCCCAAATAAAGTTCAGCTGTTCTAGCAGGATTTTCCTGACATTTACTCAGTTGCCTGCTACAGCAAAAGTCATGGTTCATTGAGATCTTACAAAGCATCAAATGGATCTCATTGTTGAAAGGTATCAGTCAGGAGAAGGATACAAAAAAAAATGCCACAGCATTGGATATACCATGGAACACAGTGAAGACAGTCATCAAATAGTGGAGAAAATATAGGACAACAGTGACATTGCAAAGAACTGGACATCCCTCCAAAATTTATGAAAAGACAAGACAAAAATTGGTCAGGGAGGCTGCCAAGAGACCTACAGCAACACTGAGGGAGCTTCAGGAATTCCTGGCAAGTAGTAGTTGTATACTACATGTGCCAACAATCTTCCGTATTCTCCATATGTCTGGACTATGAGGTAGAGTTGCAAAATGAAGCATTTTCTTACACAGGAAAACATCCAGGCCCTGCTAAAATTTGCAATATATCAAGTCTCCCAAAAGCATGTGGGAAAATGTGTTATGGTCTGATAAGACCAAGGTTGAACTTTTGGGTCACAATTCCAAAAGGCACGTTTAGCGCAAAAATAACTCTTTGGATCACCAAAAGAACACCATCCCCACGGTGAAGCATGGTGGTGGCAGTATCATGCTTTGGGGTTGCTATTCTTCAGCTGGAACTGGGGCTTTATTCAAGGTGGAGGGAATTCTGAACAGTTCCAAATACCAGTCACTTTTGGTCCAAAACCTTCATGCGTTTGCTAGGAAGCTGAAGGTGAAGAGGAATTTCACCTTTCAACACAACAATGACACCAAGCACACATCCAGGTCAACAAAAGAATGGCTTCACCAGAAGAAAATTAAAGTTTTGGAATGGCCTAGCCAGATCCCAGACCTAAATCCAATAGAAAATCTGTGGGGTGACTTGAAGAGGGCTGTGCACAAGAGATGCCTTTGCAATATGATAGATTTGGAGTGCTTTTGCAAGGAAGAGTAAGCAAATATTGCCAAGTCAAGATGTGGATGCTGATAGACATGCTGTAATTAAATCAAAAGGTGCTTCAACAAAGTATTACTTCAAGGGTGTGGACACACAACAAAGTATTAGTTTAAGGGTGTGCATACTTATGTAACCAGCATATTGTACATTTTTTATTTTTTATATTTTCCCCCTAAAAGATTTGTTTGTTTTTTAATTGAATTGTGCAGGTTATAGGTTACATTAAAGGTGGGAAAAGTTTTGAAATTATTTATTTTGGTCTCATTTTTGTATATCACAAAAACTGGCATTTTAACAGGGGTGTGTAAACTTTTTTATATCCACTGTGTAAATATATATATATATATATATAAATATATATATATATATATATATATATATATATATATATATATATATATATATATATATATCTATAAATGTGTGTGTGTGTGTGTGTGTGTGTGTATATATATATATATATATATATATATATATATATATATATATATATATATATAGATAGATAGATAGATATATGTATATTACAACAGCCTAGCTTTATCAGGATTTGCTCTCAGAGAGGACAACACCTACAGGACAGGATTGCCATATCACATATTGTGCATTCTGGGACTATGACAGACCAAAGAACCAATCACTTGTGCATTCATGAAAGTGAGAGTGAGATCAATCCAGCCATTATTTTATACTCACTTAGCTGCACTTTTCATAGGATCATAGGAGGTTACTATGCTAATGGCCCTGGGGTCCTTACAAGCCTAGCCAAGAGTTTATTCCCCAATAAAAAAGCTCAGTGGAACCCCTGGGACAAATTTGTTGTTTCCCATCTACTCATCAAGGTTGCTCTTGAAGAGGGTCAGCGACATACTTTGTTTGATGTGTATGGGGAGTCTATTCCAGAGATGGGGCGGCCTCTGGGAGACAAATCTGTCTATCCAGCAGGTTTTGTTAATGTCGCATATTAGATTTCATAGGTTCACAGGTGTGTACTTGGCTAATGGCCCTGGAGCCTTTACAAGCCTAGCCCAAAGCAATTGCCCAGGCACCGTGCCACCCGATGTTAGTTCACAGTACCCCTTATCCAGTAGGGCAAATGGAATGATCCCTGAAGTGAACTTTCTGTTACCCATCCACTCGTCAAGATTTCTTTTGAAGAGGGCCAATGAGGTGCTCTGCTTGACATGAATGGGAAGCTTATTCCAGAGTATGGGCAGTCTTTGGGAGATGAACCTGTCCCTCCAGCATGTTCTATTAATTGTAGTAATTCAATACCAGCAAAAACAATCTGTTGTAGAACAAACAAAAACAGGTTCCGAACCACTGGGTAAAAAACTCCAAAGATTTATTAGAATGTAAAGCGCTTTTCTTCTTTCGTCTTAGGAAGACTTCTTCAGACAAAGTAAAAATTAATTTGAACACAATTTAAAAGTTAATATGAATGCTTTTTTATATCCCATTGTTCATTCATTATGGTTATTTATTACATTAATTTGAACTAAGTAATCCTAGACGAAGTATTTCTATGTTTATAAGAACACCACTTTAGGCGCATTATTTTATATACTAAAGAAACAATTTAGCAGTGGTGGCAACCTGGGTTCCACTGTGTTTTCTGCTTGTCATGCAGAGGGCAGATTTTTTTCTACATTAATAGAGGATTGATTTGTCTTTTTCCTCATTTGAGAGAACATTTCGCCTCTTAGGCGAGTGCACAATGTACTGAATAACAGGAACGGCTTGAAAATACGGAAATACAGGTTTGGCTAAATCTACGTAGCATTTTGTCTTGATTTCATCAATAGCAGCTGCTAGTTTCATTGTTTACATACGGATTTATTTTTTAGAGTGTGAGTTGCTTTCATTTTTCTTTTGAAATAGACATTTACAGGACTGTTTTAATAGGAAAGGATGTGCAATGCACACCATTTGAAATGATTTTGAATACTGCCCGCTGCAGGTTTGTATTGTTCATTTTTTATTTTTCACGCATATGATAATTTTGCACTTGAGATTCGCACTCTCTACTGTTTGTTAGGGGGCACTCATTTTTATTATTGTGTTGCGATGGCATTAACTCACATCCTAACCTAAGGATTTAGACTCTTCTTTGGAGTTGGCATTGATTTTGTATGTATTGTTTATAAGAGAATTTGTTATTATGTTGTTATTTGAGAAAATTAGCCACATTCAAACCGGATGTACTATGAATTATGTGTCTGCAACGGCGTTTACCCTCACTTATACAAAAAAGCTTATATATCATTCAGGAAATTCTTTCTTTTATTTGTTTACATTGTAAAAAAAGCACATATACAAAAAAAAGGGAAACTAACATACTTCCGATTTTATGAACCACAGGAGTGTGAGATTTGTAACCTGTATTTTAAGAAGTGATATACATTCAGTATACCTTTAACATCAGTATGATGACAGTGAGTTTTAATTGATGGCAGCTGTATGTAATTTGTATGGCGCTGTTTTGGCACCTTTTTACTTTTAAATTGTGTTCGAATTAATTTTTACTTTGTCTGAAGAAGTCTTCCTAAGATGGAAGACGAAAAGCGCTTTACATTCTAATAAATCTTTGAAGTTTTTTACCCAGTGGTTCAGAACCTGTTTTTGTTTGTTCTACAACAGTTTGTTTTTGCTGGTGTCGAATTGTAAACCGTTTTTATGGCCTGGGTTCCTCTGGAGAGCTTATTATTCAACCATCTTTGCTGCCTAATTCTGGATCGAGTGAAACGGCAAATTTAACTCAACTACTTCAATTAATGAACGAGAAACTTAAGAATCTGTCCTCTAGAGTGGATGGCTTGTCACAGTCTAGTACTGTAGTGAGATCAAAGCTATGGCTAATTCCACTTCAGGAAAATAGCTTCCAGAGGTTTTTTACTACTTCTATTGGTACTGAAAGTAGAATTAGTAATGAAGGAGTGAACCACACTGTTAATTACAATTCGCCAACTATGGGAAGTAGAGGCGAAACTTTTATCCATCTAAACTCTAAAACAGAGTCCTCCTCGGGGCTTATAGGGCTTCCTAATGTGACCAAATGGTTGAAAATACAACCAGTGTTTGGTTTCAACCACAATGAAAGTGTTGGTAGAAGCTCGGCTGGAGGAGGTGAGTCTTTACCTTTAAATTAAAAGATGTAGACAAGAAAATGTTGAAACTTAAAAAATTACAACTGGAGGTGAATTACTTCGCAGAATGTAAGAAACAGGGCGTAGTACCGAAAGGTTTACGATCCTGGCAGTATCCATCAGGTCTTGAAGCAGGAACAGTATTTTATAATGAACTTTTAACTCTATTTGACAAACATGGTACTGAACTAATGGACATGATGTGTAAGCATTATTCGATATCAATAGAGAATTTGACTAGTGAAATTACTGGGTTGAACAATGACATCAGAACACACCCAGACTTTATGAGGTACCATTATGACTATAAGAGAGTTTTCTCATCAATTGACCTACTGTTGGTTAAGAACACTGAAGTGAAACGCAAAAAATTAAAAAGGGACATTAGTAATTATAAGAATGGAATTTCCTACCCTAAACCACCACCCTCTCAAGGTAAAGGTATTTTTGGTCAACCTCTTAGTCTATGTAGTACCACTGTACGTTCTAGTAATAGTAAAGACACCAAACTCACTGTGCGGGTGGGAACAGGAATCGGTGAGTTAGATGTTTTTGAGGGTGATTGGAGGAACGATGATACTGACCAACGTTCAGCCAGCAACCTGGCTAGTAACAATCATTTTAACAGTAATGATAGTAATGATTCTTTTTCCAACAGAGGCCAAAACCACCCACAGAGATACAATATGAGAGGTAGGAAGGAGAACAACAATTACAACAGATAACTACTACACCTGTCATTTTATCAAACAATAGTGGTGATTTCAAAGTCTATAATTATTCCAGTTACACCATATGTCAAGAATTATGTAACCTCTTCAGTAAAGGGTTAACTTTTGTACCTGAGTAGCACTTTGATCTACCAGGAGTCTTAACTGGCTTGAAACTATATATTTGAAAATTAAACTTGGCTTTAATTTTTGGCGACAGTTGTTTTGTTGATGACCCTTTAAGGGTGGCTAGTACTTATAACCCACCCACATACCCCACTTTATCTCTGTTTGAACACATGTGTGAGTCCAATTTGTGGGCCCTTCGTTCGATTAAAGAAAAACACCATTAAGAATGTTTCTGAAAATGAAGCAGAAGCTTTGAATTCTGTCAGATCTAGGCCAGTCCGATTTTTGAAACCGGACAAATGTGGTGGTCTAGTGATCATAGATAATGAGGGATACAACAAGAAAATGTTGGACATATTAAATAGTAAGATTTATGTTAGATCTAGCATTAACGAGATGAATATTGCTTATAAAAACATTTTCTCCTTTTTTAGGGATTTTCTGATCGAAGGTCTAATTAGCGTTGACATTTACAACTATATAGTGGTCTCTAAACCAAAAACACCCAACCTTTTTGGTTTACCCAAAATCCACAAGAATCTTGAAGACCCTCCTATGAGGGCATTGGTAAATGCTAGGTCTTCCATTGCATATGCCTGTTCTAAGTACGTTGATGAGTTATTAAAGAAATATGTGGCTAAATAACCACAGATAGTTAAGGACTCTTGGGCCTTCTTAGAAAATTTAAATAAATTTGAATATAAGGATGATATTTGTTTTCTTACAATAGATGTAGTCGATTTATATTTTTCTATACCACATGATATAGGGATTGAATATGTTACCAGGAACCTTATGACCCATGGGGCAGAGAATGATGAGATCCGTTTAATCCAAGAATTATTAGACGTGATCTTGAATAACAATTCTGTTGAATTCAATGGTGATATTTACAAACAAGTAATTGGTATAGCTATGGGTTCCCCTTGTGGAGCAAGCTACGCTAACTTGGTTCTAGCCCAGTGGGAACACAACTATGTATTTAAAAATGACATTTTTAAAAAAGTGAAATTATACAACAGGTTCTTGGATGACATTTTTATTATGTTTCAAGGAAGTGCAAAAAATGCAAGTAGCTTTGCTGATGTACTGAATAACAGTACCCCATTCTTAGCATTTACTTTTACGTATAGTGAAGACACGATTAATTATTTAGATGTTGAATTGAAGAGCGACGGTGTACGTAGGGGCTTTGTAGCTAAATATATAGGAAACCCACGTATTCTAATACTATGTTACACTTCTCTAGTTGCCACCTGTTCCACCAGAAAAGATCTGTCTTAAAGGGACAACTAGTCAGACCAGCTCGAATGACAACTGAGGACTCTTCATTCGACATGGAAAGTTCCTTGTTGAAATGTATGTTTATGAGTCGCGGGTACATTGAATCTCTGGTGGACGAACTAGTTGGAAAAGTATATAGGAAAAGGTACATGGGTACCTTTAACCCCATCTTGACTTTAAAAGAAGTAGATGTAGATACGGAAGGGTCAGATGAGGTGACACTGCAGACCCCTGGTGTGTACCTTCCTTTAATAAGTAGGGATCAAACAAGTACTGATTTGGAGAAGTATAAAAGGAGTTTTATCACCCTTTTCTCTCTAGAAGGTAAACATATTAGTGATATTCTTAGAAGGAATTGGCATTTGTTGACCTTTGAAAAGGAATTTGTGGAGAAATTGAGTAATAAACCTGTGATTATTTTTAAAAAGGGTAGGAATCTTAAAATATTATGGAAAGTTCAATAACAAAACCTATTAGAATTGAAGGTACGTATAAATGTGAGGCATGCAATTGTTGTAAATTTATATCTACAGGGTCTACATTTACATTGAATCAATGTTTATTTAAAGCAAGAGGGCGGTATAACTGTAATCCTAAGTCAGTAGTGTATTTAGCTTGCTGTCAGTCATGTCCTGCCTTTTACATAGGGAAGACTGACAGAAAATTTAAAGAAAGGATTTATGAACACACGTACCACATAAAGAAGAGAAGTGGTACTAATGCCCTAGCAAGACATTGTAATAATAACCCATCCCATGCCTTTTTATTCAAATTAGTTGACCAGGTTCTAGTGGATGAAAGAAGAGGACCCCAACAATTGTTATTAGAGAAAAGGGAACTTGTTTGGCAACTTAAATTGAATTCTTATACGCCACCAGGATTGAATGAAGTTACCTCCTTGACTTGCATTTTGAAGTTAAGAAGATTGTTAAGATAATGTCTGCATGAGTATGGTACCTTAAAAACTTAAATTCATTTATTTGTTCTCTTTTGTCCTTATAGAAGTTATAGATTTATTCATGTCACTAATGTAATGTATTTAGAAATATTTTAATCTATTAATTATTAACTATTTATTCAGTATTAACAAAATATTTTACTTCAGACATATTTAGTTATTGTTTTGGCATTGTCATTTATGCCCCCTTTCTTTTATATATGTGTCTACACACATTCTTTAGAGCAGTAACACCTTTTTAATGAGTCTATATTAATTTATTCTTTTTCTCGAATTTCTTAGAAGTAAGATGTTAATTTTAGCATGCATTCTTTTGTTCTGAGTATACATTTGTAAGTGTACTCTGATGTTTGTGCCTTCGTTCGCCTTAATTCAGACACTGTTTCTTTACCTTTGTCACAGTGTTATTGTAGTATTTTATTTAGCAGTACTTATTTCATATCACACATTTTATTTTGCTACTATTTACCCATGAGCGTTGTTCAGTATTAGTAGCAATTGTAGTTCATGATTATTTATTTTATTTTGTTTTATTTCACTTTAAAATAGTTTACAAATTATACTTTATATGAATGCTTGATGTGTTTATATATCCCATTGTTCATTCATCATGGTTATTTATTACATTAATTTGAACGAAGTAATCCTAGACGACATATTTCTATGCTTATAAGAACACCACCGTAGGCACGTTATTTTATATACTAAAGAAACAATTTAGCAGTGGTGGCGACCTGGGGTCCACTGTGTTTTCTGCTTGTCATGCAGAGGGCAGATTTTTTTCTACATTAATAGAGGATTGATTTGCCTTTTTCCTCGTTTGAGAGAACATTTCGCCTCTTAGGCTAGTGCACAACATTCTGAATAACAGGAACGGCTTGAAGATATGGAAATACAGGTTTGGCTAAACCTACGTAGCATTTTGTCTTGATTTCATCAATAGCAGCCGCTAGTTTCATTGTTTACATGGGGCGGCCACAGTGGTGCAATGGTTAGCATTGTCGCCTCACAGCAAGAGGTTCTCCGGTTCGATCCTCGGCTGGGGTGCCTTCTGTGCGGAGTCTGCATGTCCTCCCTGTGATCGCGTGGGTTTCCTCCGGGTGCTCCGGTTTCCTCCCACATCCCAAAGACATGCTGCAGGTGGATTGGACACTCTAAATTGGCCCTAGGTGTGCGTGTGAGTGTGCCTTCTGTGGAAGGTTGGGCGCCGGGCTGGCAACTCGACACCGTAAAACTCCACTGCCATTCAATGTGCGGACAAGGTGATCCGCTGTGGCGACCCCTAACCGGGAAAAAGCCGAAAGAAGAAGAAGAAGTTTCATTGTTTACATAAGGATTTATTTTTTAGAGTGTGAGTTGCTTTCATTTTTCTTTTGGAATAGACATTTACAGGACTGTTTTAATAGGAAAGGATGTGCAATGCACACCATTTGAAATTATTTTGAATACTGCCCGCTGCAGGTTTGTATTGTTCATTTTTTATTTTTCACGCATATGATAATTTTGCACTTGAGATTCACACCCTCTACTGTTTGTTAGGGGGCACTAATTTTTATTATTGTGTTGCGATGGCATTAACTCACATCCTAACCTAAGGATTTAGACTCTTGTTTGGAGTTGGCATTGATTTTGTATGTATTGTTTATAAGAGAATTTGTTATTATGTTGTTGTTTGAGAAAATTAGCCACATTCAAACCGGATGTACTATGAATTATGTGTCTGCAATGACGTTTACCCTCACTTATACAAAAAAGCTTATATTTCATTCAGGAAATTCTTTCATTTGTTTACATTGTAAAAAAAGCACATATACAAAACAAGGGGAACTAACATACTTCCGATTTTATGAACCACAGGAGTCTGAGATTTGTAACCTGTATTTTAAGAAGTGATATACATTCAGTATACCTTGAACATCAGTATGATGACAGTGAGTTTTAATTGATGGCAGCTGTATGTAATTTGAATTGCGCTGTTTTGGCGCCTTTTTACTTTTAAATTGCGTTCAAATTAATTTTTACTTTGTCTGAAGAAGTCTTCCTAAGACGGAAGACGAAAAGCGCTTTGCATTCTAATAAATCTTTGGAGTTTTTTACCCAGTGGTTCAGAACCTGTTTTTGTTTGTTCTACAGTTGTAGTAATGATGTTGTGATCTCTGGAGCGCATGGCACAGGGGGAATGGGATTTCTTTAGGCGTAGCATTTCAAGTAGGGCTAGGTTGGACATGGCTTTGTAAGTCAAGCAGAGATCACCTCTAAGTAAACAATAAGAGACTTAGAACAGCTGAAGTTTCTTGAGTCTGTCAATGTAGGACATGTGTTTAAGGCCTAGAATCTTTTTTGTGAGGTAATTTTGTGGCCTCTCCAGCTGTTTTTGACCACAGGGGCAATGTGGTGGTCGAAAGTGAGATGGCTGTTAACCTGGGTGCCCAGATCTCTTATGGCCCCTTCAGTGTTCAGTGGGCTCCCATCAATGTGGTAATTCATGGGAATTGAGTTTTTTCCAAAGGGGATGATAATGCATTTTTTGGTGTTAAGCTTCACGCCATGGTTCCGACACCAGTCATTGGTCTCAGACAGGCCCTTTTGTAGGATGTCTGCATCACTTGGGGAGTTGATAATGACTCCTAGCTTGCAGTCATCAGCGAACTTGGTCAGCCAGAGTCCTTCTGTGTTGGCCTCTACTTCTGAGAAGTAAATGCCAAACAGGAGAGGGCCCAGGACTGAGCCATGTGGGGCTCCACTTATGACTGGTCGACAGTCTGACTTAAAATCTGCAACTTTCACTCTGTGGGTCCTGTCTGAGCCAATTTGCAATCCATCTAGTGATGTAAGGCTTGATGCCTAGTTTGGTGAGTTTATCAATGATACCTGAGTGGGGAATGGTATCAAAGGCCTTGGCCAGGTCGAGGTAGGCTGTATGGACTGCCTTACCTTCATCCACAGCCTTAGTGACTACCTCGAAGAAGTCAACCAGGTTCAGCAGGCAGGATCTCCCCTTGACAAAGCCAAACTGTGTTGGGGCAAGAGTTTGGAGATTGCCTATATCTTTGTTAAGCAGGTCCATGATGATGCGCTCCACAGCTTTGCATACCAGATTCATCAGGCTAATGGGGTGATAGTTCCCAGGGTCTGTAGTTGCTCCCCCTTTATGGAGAAGGATGACTGTAGCAGTGTGCCATTCATTAGGGACATAGCCTCAGGTAAGGCTGTGACTGAACAGGGCATACAGATGTAGTGCTAGTTCATTTAGTAGCTCATGTAGGATGCATCCAGGGATATTATCAGGTCCCATGGACACTGTATTCCTTGCTTTGGGCAATTCAGCTTTTACCTGTGCCACAGAAATGGTGGGTATGAGGCTGTCTTCTGGTATTGTGATAGGGCCCTTGGGGGGTAAAGCTGGCACTAAATCTGTCGGCCAGTATGTTGGCTATATCTGTTGGCTCAGCATAGGAGGTGCCATTGTGCAATAACTCAGATCAAATATGGGTATTGCCTTTGAAGTTTTTGATATAGCTATAGAAGGCATTGTGGTTGTTTTTGGTGTCAGCCACAATTCTGCCTTCATAGCTGGCTTTAAAGGATTTGACAAGGGATCTCAGCTTTTTGTTGAGACTGATAAGGGAGGTTTTCCAGTCTTATGATGTCATTTTATTCTGCAACAGTTTCTTCCTTCTGTTGTAGAGTTTATTGATGGTTTGGGACCACCAGATTGGCTTCCTTTTTTTGGAGGAGAGTGTCTTGGTTCTATTTGGTATGGCAAGGTCCATGCATTTCTGTATATGCTCGTACAGTACATTGGTGTATGATTCAGCAGTCATGCACTGTACGGGCATGTACAGAAACGCCTGGACAGTGCATTGGTGTATGATTCAGCAGTCATGCAGCTATTTTCCATTGGCATGGGTGCCATGAAGTTAGCCACCTCTATTTTTAGGAGCCCAAATTTGGCTTTAGAGAAGTATTTCAGGGTGGTCACCTTAGGTGAGATGGATATTTCCATGGTGATTAGTTTCTGGTCAGATTTAACCAGGGAGGAATTGACTATAGGTGTGGAGCAACTTCCATGTTGGTGACAACCAGGTCGAGTATGTTGCTTCCTCTATCAGAATGAGCTGGTCCAGGGCATTGGAACTGATAAATTCCAGAAAGCGTTGGGTCTGTATAAATACCAGAAAGCATTGGGCCTGTATATTGGTATTTGAATAGTTTTTTCAGTTGATGGAAAGGTAGTTGAAGTCACCCAGTATAAGAGTATTGGGTTGGACCTTGATAAATTCCAGGGTACTTAGGAACTTGAAATAGTCCAAGGCACCCAGAAAACGAACTCAGCCACTGATATAAGGATATTTCCAACTTTATTCAACCAAAAAAATAAAAAAAACATAAATGCTCTCTTTAAACAGTACGTTTTCGTTAAAACCTTCATCAGATGTGGACTGCATGTAACCAAAATCCTTTTATACCTCTAGTCCTCTAGTTCCCGTCATTTCAATTAACTAAGACACAATTAAAGTTTAAAGGTATAGTGAAAATTGAATATTCAAGCCTACTTATCTAAAATAACATACTGGTACAACACATTCACCTAAAACCTATTAACAAATGTTAAAACCTGTTAACAAATCATATACAGTTTCTTAAAACTTCAAAAATAATTTATAAATAGCTTAGAGTAAAAAAATAAATAAATCCTTTCCTATTAAAACTACATATAAAATGCATGAATTGACACTAAAAAACTTAACATTTGTGCTCCCTCTGGTGATCTTTTTAAGTACTACATATGTAAGACCTCAGTAACAGCATTCTGTATTAGAACCCAGATCCTTGAAACATAAAAATGTCTATAAAGCCATCTTGTTTGATTGAAACTTATGAATAAGTTTGCATAAAAAGTATTTATATAAAAAGGTACAAGAGAATTATAAAGATATTAAAAAAACAGGTTCAACCATGTACTTATAACAAAATGTAACACAAATGAATCATAACTTAGCGGATCTAATTTTTAATAAGGGAACTATGGAGATATTTTCATTCAGTCATGGAGGCACATTGGCCTGTAACGTGACCTGCCACCATAGTTCCCTATATTGTTGTTGATGTTTTTTTATTTTTTTGGCTGAATAAAGTTGGAAATATCCTTATATCAGTGGCTGAGTTCGTTTTCTGGGTGCCTTGGGCTATTTCAGTACTTTTTGGTGCCTTTGGCATTTTGTTTCTGTGTACTTAGGAACTTGGAGTGAGAGTCTAGGGACATGTTTGGAGTTCTGTAGCAGGTTATGACTTGTATCACCATCTTACCCAGTGTTAGTTGTATCTGAAATATCTTGGCTACATTATGCTGGGCTACCAGTCTAGAGGTGTGCATATCTTTTAAAAATATGGAGACACCACCACCTTTGGAGCTTCCAGCCGTATTATGGGGCCGGAAGGTATGGAATGAGTAGCCTGGGAACACAGGGGTGCTTTCTACCTCTTTAAACCAGGTCTCCATTAAAGCACAAATGTCGACATTCTCCATTTTGAGGAGAGCTTTGGGCAAGTGCATCTTGAGGTTTAGACTTCTAGCATTGAGCAGGATGACCCTCAAATTGCATTTGTTTGTAGCTGTTATTGTGGAATTTTGGTCTTTGGAACACTGCCTAAAAAAGCACTATAGGGGTGACAAGAGCCTTAGCCAGTACCCAGAATCCCAGGGGTGACAGATGCAGGCCGTCTTTGGTAAAGCATTGAGGTCTGTCGATCATGTTGTCCCAGGCAGACAGATACTGGATCCCCTTAGAATGACACCAAAAACTTAGCCAATTGTTGAAGTCAATCATTCTTTGCTCCTACTGTGGTATCATTCTGGATGACAGTAGAATACTGCTCAGGGCTAGGGTCATACCTGCCTGGTCCACATAATCCAGGAGTTCCATCACATCTCTTTTCATGCAGTCCAGGAAGGTACGTCTCAGGCCATTCACACCCGCATGGACAATGACTGAGTTATATTTGTACTTGCTGTGGAGTGACCTGAGTACATGTGTTATGTGGCAGATCCTGGCACCCGATAGACAACTGACTGCCACCTTCTCCTTGTTCAATCAAGTGAGTGGGACATCAGTGTGCCTCACAATTGAGTTTCATATGTTTAGTACCTTGGGCAAAGTGTTTTGCCTTAAGGGCTTAGGTTGAGGAGCATACTGTGGTGGTGAGCTATGTGTTCTGGGGTAGGTGTTTTGTGGTGGTCAAGTGCATTTCTGTCTCGGGTGGTCTCTGTTGTTTGGGTAAATTTTTATTGAGAGCCTCTGTGAAGGTGGGTGTATGGTTTGTGTTTCTATGTCTGGGTTGTGATGGTTGGTGTTTTGGAGGGCTGTGTAGTGAGTTGCAGGTGTTGACCTTCTCCTCTTGACCAGCTAGTCCGGTCTTGATTGGAGCATGCACTGCTTCCAGTTTGGTGATATAAGTGCATCTCTCACAGGTATGAGTGTTGGGAGGTAAGAGGAGGGGGTTGTCTGTGTACATTAGACAGTTGCCACACTGTCTCAGAATGCCCAAATGCACCAGATTAACAGGAGAAAGCACAGGAAATTGACGTACAATCATATCAGGAGGGGTGGTCATAACTAATAAGTACTGATGCTGTTACTGAGTAGGAACAGCTAGTGCTGATAGCACCTAAATGTGCTACAATAAATGCTACAAAAGCATGTAAGTGTGAACTGATCAAGCTAATTGAAGTGCAAGAAGTAAAAGAACAAGCACGTTCTAAGGGGAACATTAAAGAGCAGAATAGTTTACCTCAGCTGAATGCCGGTATGCAGTGCGCAGACACAGGCTTTTAAACCAGAAAGTTGAAAGAGATGGACAAAAAATACCCAAATGGCCAATAAACAACCATTTCTGGACCAGAAACCTCTCATCTTGTGGTAGATATGCTACCAAGTGCTTACCACTCCCAGTGATAAGCTAGAAGGCTTCCTTCGAAAACAGAAAGGTCTGGGGGGGGGGCTTAGAAACTTACAAAACAATCCTGGCTACAGCAAATATGTATCTGGCAGCAAACAAGCTTATAACTTTGTTTTTGCTTGTTTTTTTTTTTTCAGAAAAGCAGTTAGAACAGTAGCAAAACACTTTAAATGTAGTACAAGCTAGCACACGAGTGTGTAGCAATATTAAGGCAAATACAGTTTAAATAAATGCAGATAAATTAAAAATGACAAAAACAAGTACAGAGAGCAGTAAATTATGAAAAAATCAAAATGGAGGCACTTAGAGTATCTCTTTCTCCTTCCTGTTGCTCTTGTAGTCTGTAGGATGCCAAAACTGGATCCATGGAGCTTAAACAAGCTCAAACCCATGTAAACACAGGCTTTTAAACCAGAAAGTTGAAAGAGACAGAAAAACTGCCCAAATGGCCAATAAACTACAATTCCTGGGCCAGAAAGCAAGTGTAAAATTAAAAGAAACATTAGAAAAAATAAAAATTGCCTGTAAGTGTGTCTGTATGTGCATTATGTCTACATGTATGAGCATATGTGTGCTTGCTTATATGAAAGAGGAAGCGTGTGTGTGTGTGTGTGTGTGTGTGTGTGTGTGTGTGTGTGTGTGTGTGTGTGTGTGTGTGTGTGTGTGTGTGTGTGTGCATGATTACATGAAAGTGTGTGTGTGTGTGTGTGTGTGTGTGTGTGTGTGTGTGTGTGTGTGTGTGTGTGTGTGTGTGTGTGTGTGTGTAACTGCAGCTTTGGGCCTCAGAATACCCCTAAGCATTTGTTATTTACACAGTAAAACACACTTTGTTGGACATTATTGCTTTCCCAACAAGTCATGTGGAATTCAAAAGGCACAAAGATCATCAGGACCAGACTCATGCTGACTTGAGTTAAGCATTATTGGTGGAATCAAATGATTAAAAAAGCACTGCCCATTAGCACCAACATTAGATTTTCTGATCATATTTAATGAAAACTGTCTACAAAAGTAATGAAACTCACAAGCCAGGACCTACTTATTTTTTAATTACACAAAGGAAACTAAGATAGGTACTGAAATCCTTTAAAAAATAACATGTTTAGCCAGTTACGTATCTCTATTACATCATTCTAATAAGGCACAACTGAAACCCTAACATATACTGCTGTAATGATTATTGTTATTTGTTAGTGATTAGTAACACAATGAAATTCTAGATCTAATGATTCTAATTTACAGCATCTTTCTTGTGGATGTAACTTCAATTTTGGGGTTTATGTACTGACATAAAATGTAGGCCTCTGTGTATTTCTGTTGTGTATTGTGCATTACCATTCTCTCAAATCACAATTCTTTAGAAATCTATTCTTCTCTAAACTAATTCAGACCCAAAACCTCTGATTTACTGCCAGACTCAGTTTATTCCTGAACAAGTGTGAAATTTATAAAAAAAAAAAATTACTATTGCTTCCATACTTAGCAAGGGACATAGCTACTTCTTTCTTTTTTATTTATTTTGTTTACCAGGACTGTCCATTTACAATGAACGATCAAGGACAAAAGCATCAGTTTTTATAGAAGCACGGCTTAGCAGTAGTGCACCACTGTGAACAGACTAATTACCTGTCTAAAGGGAGATATGCAGCTCTTTCAGTCAGAAAGCTGCACTCTGTTCTTCACTTGATTCCTTTTTCTTTTGGGAGATGGTCTAGCTTTGTGAATTGAATTAGAACTGGGTTGGACTAGTTCAGAGTGAGCTGTATTAGTCATTATTCTTACCTTTTGTTTAAATACATCTAATTAAAGGTAATGCTACTGTGCTCGGATTGGAAAAATCCTTCTGCCTCTGTTAGGTAGCTTTTATGCTTTCCATGTACATTTTATGAATTATGTGATAACATTCACACAGCAGTGGTGGTTGTAAAACAAGCTGGATGGGAAATTATTGTTGCTGTGTTTTCTAGAGCTGTGCTGATATTATAAGATTTAGTAATGTTACCTACTGACAACAGAATTAATAGTAGTCCTACCAAAACAGGACAGCTAAGTGAACCCTTCTCCAGCTGTATATGGTTGACAGTTAATGAGATCATAGCTGGCCTTAGGCATAGACAAACTAGGTGGCTGCTTAGGGCACCGCTCTAGCAGGGACACTTTTCCAGTACTTATTTGGTGTAAGCAGACTAGGATGGGGGCACCAGGTGGTGTGGTGGGGGCGCCCATGGAGCCCTTTTGCTTAGGGCACCAGTTGAACTAAGGCTGTTCCTGAATGAGATGCATACAGACTATGATGCAAGGGTGATACTGCAAACACTAACTACAAAAGGAAATGATGCTTAGGATGGAACTGGGTATTATTTAGGAAAAGTACACTTATGGAAGAGACAATCAAATGAAGGAAAATAACACCAATAACTAAGTGAATAACTGGCTAACTAAATAAAAACATTTTCAGGACACAGAATATAAAGTTTGATTACAATGACAACAAAAATACCAGGTATATCCTAAATCATTAAGCAACAAGTTCATCCTGTTAGCATAGCAGTACAATTTTCACTTACAATGCTAGTGTAGATCAATGTGTCCAAGGGCTTGTACAAATATATAAATACTGAGCATGTGTGAGCCTAACTGACATTTTGTAGTTAGCTGTTGAGATCTAAGCATGTGTTTATTATAAGCTCTGTCTGTTAACTAGTTCATTCATATTTAAAAATGCTGCATTCCATCCTGTTGTGTTTGTATGTATTAAAGCAGATATCTATCCCAGCAGAGTGCTTCCCCCCCTGAAATCTCAGATGCTCAGGTAAAAGCCGCCCTCTCCAAAGCAAAAAACACAGCATCAATGGGAACAGACAGTGTCCCGGGCTGCGTCCTACATGAACTCCAAGAAGAGCTAAACCCAAACATACAACTACTGTTCAATCTCAGCCTTACTACAGGATATGTACCCAAAGAGTGGCGTACAGCAACAGTGGTCCCTTTCCATAAAGGTGGTGCCTCAACTGATCCTGGAAACTATCACCCCATAAGCCTGAATAGCTTGGTCTGCAAAGCTATGGAAAGGATCATCATGGACCTCATAAAAAAAGATATTGGGGACCTACAGACACTGGATCCTATCCAGTTCAGCTTTAAGGGCAGATCCTGCCTCTTAAACCTGGTTGATTTCTTTGAAACAGTCACCAAGGCCATTGATGAGGGGAAGGTGGTCCACACAGCCTACCTGGACCTTGCAAAAGCCTTCAATACAATACTCCACTCAGGCATTATAGATAAGCTCACCAGCTTAAATATAAACCCCTATGTCACTAGATGGGTTGCAAACTGGCTCAAGGACAGAACCCACATGGTTAGAATTGCTGGAGCCATGTCAGACTCCAAACCAGTTACAAGTGGCATCCCACAAGGCTCAGTCCTGGGACCTCTCCTGTTTGGTATATATTTCTCGGAGGTACAGGCCAACATGGAAGAACTGTGGCTGACCAAGTTCACAGATGACTGCAAACTGGGCACTATAATTGACTCTACAGCCGACACAAGCATCCTCCAAAAGGGCCTCATAGAAACAGGCAACTGGTGCCAGAGTCATGGCCTCAAGCTAAATGCCAAAAGTGTATAGTCATCCCCTTTGGCAAAACAAAGTGCCCACAAATTACCACATAGGTGGTAATCCATTAATCTGGAAGAAGTAATTAGGGACCTGGGGACCCAAGTTGATAGATTTGACAACCACGTGGCCAAAGTGGTTAGAAAAACATTTTATATAGCCCACCTAATCATGAAAGGATTCACATCTAGATCAGGGAGGTCACCGTGCCTCTTTACTCATCCCTCATCAGGCCCATAATTGAGTACAATGCCCCTTTGGGATGTACCTTACCAGACACCTGCAGCAAATGGAAAGACCCCAAAAGTACCTCACCAAGAGGATCAAAGGGCTCAAACAGATGCCATATGCTGCCCAGTTAAAGAAACTCCAGCTCTACTCAGTGGCATACCGCCTGCTCAGAGGCGATCTGTGCCTGACGTATAAAGCCATGTCCAACCCGGAATTAATGGACATGCTGCACCTCAGAAAATCCAAATCCCATTGAGCTACGTGCTCGAGAGACTTGAACCTCAGCACTGAAATAAATAGGACATGCTGGAGGGACAGATTCATAACCCAGAGGCTGCCTTCACTCTGGAATAAAATCCCAGTCCAGGTTAGGCAGAGTCCCTCATTGACTCTCTTCAAGAGGAATCTTGATGAGTGGATGGGGGATCATTGGTTTACCCCGGGTATCACTTCTGTGTCACTGTTAGACAGAGGCACAGTATACTAACCTCGAAAAGGGCATAGCAAAATTAATTTAAAATGGGTGGCGAAAGCCAAACACACTCTGGCTAGGCTTATAAATGCCCTAGGGCAGATAGCCTAGTATGAACCTATGAACCTATATGAAAGAAACCTCAAGCTTTCTTGTTTTATGTGTTAGAGATGAATGAGCGACATGGTGCCAGAAGTGGGATGTCTAAAGGACATGGAATCAGTAATGGCATATCTAAAGGGCATGGAGTCAGAACCGGCATACCAAAGGGGCATGATGTCAGAAACGGCTTGGCTAAAAGGACTTAAGGCACTTATTTAGAAGCTGGTGGAATATACAGGATAGGATCATTTCCAAAATCTGCAAACTTCACAAAGCAGGTCAGAAACTAATTTCATGTATTAAAACTTGTTCAGCACCATTTCTTTTTGTATAATAGGCATACAGAGCATTCTAAATAATATTCACATAAACCGATATGTATGATATTGATAAAAGTATTCAAATTAATATAGAAAATGTTTGAAAGAAAGTCTGAATTGTATAAAAAGAATAAAATAAGGGGAAACAACTGCAGTTTTGCAAAGCATATGTATTGTTTGTATTAAGCAAAGATATCTGAGTTACCAGAAGTGTATAAAGTGTTTGCATGTTTGAGCAGTGTTACAGTAAAGCTATTTCAAAAAGTACAGCCATTATAAGGCATATTTCGCAGAGTACAGCCATTACGGGGCATATTTCTTAGGGTAAAGTATTTCAAAGAGTTTATTGTGCATTTGAATTTTGTTACAAGCTCACAGAACTGTTTGTTCATACACAATTACAAGGGACATATTTTAGTGTGTTTGTGTATACATTGTGGGCATGGCAGACAGATTTTGAAAGCCCAGTTCACTTGTGTTTGACACGAATATTACTGAGAACTGGAGAGTGTTTGAGCAAGAGTACATTTTCATACAAGTTGCATTTTCTGATAAATATGACCATACAAAGCATTTATTTTGCTTAATTTAGCTGGGTCAGAAGCCATTGAAAGGAAGTGTTCATTTATGTATGCCCCTGCTATCTATACAGGGGAGGGGAAACTGTCATATTGTTGTAACCGCTGAGTCATGGGAGGACCCAGAGTGCTTGAAACATAAATTTAGAGAAATGTGTAACCCCCAGACTTATTTTACATAAGGGATCAAAAGCCTTGTGAAACTTTTGCAGCATATATAACTGAGCTGAGAAATAAAGCTAAAATGTGCAGATTTGGTGACTTAAGCGATGAGTTGATAAAGGACTGACTTGTAAGTGGCATAAAAGATGATGCTGTGAGAAAGATTTTGCTTCATGACAGTGATTTAACTTTGAATAAGGCCATTGAGATTTGTCAGATATACAAGCTCACAGAAAAGCACACAAATATGCTTACAAATGAGAGCAGCTCTAGAAGGCACAGTGATAAAACTCATGTTGATAGTATGTAACATGTTATTAAAAGAAACAGGCCCAAGCACATGGCAGCAACTGAAACCTCTGCAGCACTCATTGGTAAACCCCAGAGCCTTCTTGCAAATTTCAGAGTTTGCACAGTCTCAGTGAAACATAAGAGTGAGTCGGAAAACTCAAAGCATGGGACTCACCTAGTTTTATTGCCAACTGTCATAATTGTGGTGGAAGTCATGAATCTAAAAGAGAAAAATGTTTAACTTTTGGTCAGCAATGCCTCAAATGGAATAAATGGAATCATTTCAAAATATTTTGTAAATCAAAAGGCCCACATTCTTTTATTAAAAGGGATCATTTTAAGAAACAAGTTGATCAGTTAGAAAGTTGCTGCCCCACTTTTTGTGTTGATGGTGTGTCAGTGCTTCATGAAACAGTCAGCGCAGCAGATTTAAGGGCAAAGAATGAAGTATTTTGTACTGTTTGGATAAATGTTAAACCCACAGAGCTCAAAGTTGATACAGTTTCCAAATGCAATGCTATGTCAGCAGAAACATTTGCTAGAGTGTGTAAAGGTGAAAAGCTTGATTTGGCAAGGTATGCGAAACTTGTTGCTTATGGAGGTGAAGAAATTCAGACCGAAGGCTCAGTTGTGCTTTTATGTTACTCTGGTGGAAGAAACTACAACTTGTTATTTTATGTGGTCAAGAGGCATGTCTAGTCATTATTAGGGCTCACAGATAGTTTGAAAATGGGACTTTCATTTCAGTCCACCAGGTCAGCTTGAAAGACCACTACTCTAATTTTGCTTAGCACATTTTTTTCTACCAATGCAGATCTTTTCCAAGACAAACTAGGCAAACATCCAGGTGTGTACTCCATGGAGTTAGACCCAGAGGTCAGTCCAGTTATCAGGCCAGCACGCAAAGTTCCAATAGCCATGTAGGACAGAGTCAAAACAGAGTTAGATAAAATGGTGTGAAAAGGTGTGATATGACCAGCTCGAAAAACTCCAACTAAATGGGTATCTTCCATGGTGGTAGCTCATAAGAAAAGCTCAGATGACATCAGAATATGTACTGACCCACAAGATTTGAACAGAGCACTCAAAAAAACTTCATCATTCAAGGCGCACAGTCGAAGTAGCAGTCTTGATGCCAAATGCCACTATTTTTTCTGTCTTAGATGTAAAGAAAGAATTTTGGCAAATTCAGCTTGACAAGAAATCTTCATTGGTCACTACTTTCAGTACTCCATTTGGCAGGTACAGATTTTTGAGAATGCCGTTTGGGATGAATTCTGCAAGTGAAGTCTTTCAATGTGCAATGGAGCAAATTTTTTCTGGATTTTTTCTCCAAAGCCAACTTCATGCTTCTTAAGACGGGAGTGGTAAACTTCATGACACCCATGCAGATGGACAATACAGTTACAACTGCTGAATCCTACACAAATGCACTCTATAAGCACTTACACAAGTGCATGGATCGTGCTATCCCAAACAGAACCAAGACGCTATCCTCCAAACAAAGGAAGCCAATCTGGTGGTCCCCTGCCATAAACAAACTGCACAACAGAAGGAAGAAACTGTTGCAAAAAAGAGTAAAATCCCATGAGTGGAGGAGCTCCCTGGTCAGCCTCAGTAAGAAGCTGAGATCCCTTATAAGATCCTCCAAAGCTAGCTACAAAAACAAAATCGCCACTAAATCCAAGGACAACCACAAAGCATTATATAGCTATGTCAAGAATCTAGATGGCAACACCCAGATCTGCTCTGAGTTACAGCACAAAGGCACAAAAAGTACAACCAACTGATATTGCCAACAACCTGGCAGATAGGTTCAGTGCTAACTTTAGCCCCCTCTCACCCCCTAAAAGGCCCATAGCTATACAGGAAGAATGCAGAGTCCCTGTAATCACAACTACACAGGTAAAAGCTGCATTCTCTAAAGCCAAAAACACAGCATCCATGGGACCAGACAACATCCCAGGCTGCGTTTTACACAAACTTCAGAAAATTTGGCCAATATCACAAACAGGTTTAGGAAAGAAAGAAAGATACAGAACTGGTCTACAAGCATTTTCTTTCCTTGGAATTAGGAACATCCTTGAATAAAACCTCTTCCACACCTGGGAAGGAGAAACTAGTTCTATCACTCCTTGGGATATCATGTGATGAAGAAGAGCTGGAAACAAAAGTGTGATGTGCACAATGAGGAACGACCCCCTGGAAATTAGGAAATTCCTCCCACTGCCAAATGTACCCTAATGAATGATTTTCAGAACCCATTTGTCTGAAACAGTCAGTTGCCAAAGAGAAAAATGGGGATTCAGACTTTCTGGAAGAGAAAAAGGGATAAGGTGCAAGGGGGTCACATGGTCTCTTGGATAGTCTCTCAGACTTGTTGAAGTGTCATTGATTTTGGGAGGTTTGAGACTTCTTTATTGGACCTCCTTGCCACTTCTTAAACATCTGTATACCAGAATTCTGTTGAGACTGTTTATTTTCTTTTTTATACCAAAATTGGATGAGGAGAAAGAAAATCTCTGGGACAATTTGGAAAAGGAAAGCTGAAAAATCTTAGAGATTCCCTTGATCAGTTTGCCACTTTCATCACACGTTTTAATCACATCTGCAGGAGAGGGGCCAAACACTAAATTTGTATCCATGGGAGAATTGAAAATCTCATTTTTAACATCAGGGAGGTTCTGAGAATGCAGCCAAGCAAACTTCTTTATAACTATAGCAGTGGCCATATCCCTGGAAGAAGTATCAACAGAGTCATACACACACTCTGCAAACAATGAGGAGTGATCTGTGCTATAGAGGAAACTAAGTTACTTAAAGCAGATTTTTCTTTACAAGAAGAAATTGTAGATAAAACATTACTCATACTTCCGGAATGTGTCAGAATAAACTAACATATATGCCATACAATTAAAAATTCTGAAATTCAAAGTTGCACAAATGTACACTTTTTTCATACCAATCAATAATTTTCCCATCCTTTATTAGAAAGAGTAGGACTGGAATTAATTAAGGTCTTAGCAGCAGAGGAGACAACTAAGGGTATAGCTGCTGGGTCAGGTTTGGGAATAGTGTATAAATATTTAAAAGACTTTGTACTTATATATCCTATCTGCCTTTTTAGGGACAGCTGACTGACTATCAGGAAAATTGCAGAAAGTAAGGCACGCATCTTCTAAAGCAGACAAGATAGGAGTAATGGGTGTAGTTTCTGGAAAATCATTCTTTAACAACTCATAGTATTTTCTGAGTGACTGAAACAATGGGACATTCTAGCAATAGTCGCTTGATTCTCAAAGAACAGGTGAGTCTTTGTACTGGAACAATGGGTTAGTGTACAGAGAGTAGATCCCTGAGAGAGGGCTAGAGGGTGGGGTAATACAGCAATTGGTAGTGTCTACAGCCTACCGTCTGGCACTTCTAGCCCTAGCCCATGACATTCCTTTTGCAGGTCTTATGTGCATAAAGCATACCAAAAGAGTGTGTGTGTCAGCTGCTGGGAGCAGGGAGACAAAGCACTGGTTTCACAGAGTGGGTGCTGGAGGACATTGCTCTGAAACACAGCTGAGGACTCAACACCTACAGCTGTGCTAGTGGGGCACATTATTGGGGTCCTGGAAGGAGACAGTTATAAAGAAATTCAGACCACAGGCTGACTTTGTTCCCTGTGTGCTCTTAAGTGAAGCTATGCTCGATGCAGAGAAGTCTGCATCTGGAAATAGCACATGTCTATTTATTTCTCAGTGAATGTTCCCCACAGGTGCCAGTGGTGAGCATTCAGCATCCTTGATTACTAGACCAGAGAGGGGGATATCACAACCCAGTCACAGGAAACTTTAAGAAACACCTGAAATCTAGAGCTATAGGAATATGATAAACATCATTTAAACCAACGATCACAAGAAAAATGAAATCAGGAATAAGAGTAAGTAAGTTGTGAAAGGATCACATTTTGAATGTGTGCTCTACCACAAACTTGTTTAGAAGGGAAAGATCCTTAACTGTTTTCCATGAGTCTTTCTTTCTTTGGTGTGAGAAACATTCATGAATAAAATCCTTCTCCAATCTGAGAAGGGAGGGACCACTTCTATCACCCAATGAGTCTGCAGTTGTTGAATGATAGGCGGGAAAAGAGGAGTTTGATCTAGCGGATGAGGAGGAATCCCTTGAAAAGAGAGGAGAGGCTCCCACTGCTATCTATAACCTTGATGAATTACTTTCAGACATGTTTGAGTGAAATGATCTTTTGCCAAAGAGATTCAGACATTCTGGAAGGATTAAAGGTTTGCCAGTGTTGGAAGGGGAGGGAAGTTTTGTAGAAAGTCACTCAGACTCATTGGACTGCCCTTTGTCTTGGGGATTCCTCCTTTATTTTTGGAACCTCCCTGTCACTGCTTTTTAAAAGTGTGTTTACCAGCACATTGACAATCTTTGAGAAGAAAGGTCGTAAAATCTGAACAATTCCCTGAATTAACTTACCTCTTTCATTTCACTTTTGTAAGGATCTCTCTAGCAGATAATCCAAAAATCAATACTCTCTCTAAGGGAGAATTCAGCATTTCAGTTTTAATGTTCTCAGGAAGGTTTTGAGTGTGCAACTAAGCAAACCTCCTCATAAGAGTTCCAGTGGCATCAGCCTAAGAAGTGACACCAGCAGACTCATAAGCACATTTCAAACAGTGGGTAGCCATTTGAGACACGGAAACAATTAGGTTAAACAAAGATGTTCTTTCCTCACAAGAGGAAACAGATACCATGATATTCTTTATGATCTTGAAAGAGACAAGCATGACCTCTTCTAAGCGGAAGTGTCAAGAACAATACACTTTTTTTGCCAAATTTATCAAAAGCTTGCCTGTCCTTGTAGAAAGGGGATGGACTGGTATTAATGAGATGTTTAGCAGCACCATAAAAATAATTATTGTGTCTGATCTGGAATTAGTATAGAAAACCTTATAAGACTGAAGGAATTTACATAATCTATCTGCTTTTGTGAGGGCAGCAGGCTGGTTATCAACTAATTTACAAGCTGTAACAAATACATCCTCCAGTGCTGAAAGACCAGGAGGGAATAGCATAGGTTTAGGAAAATCCAGTTACAGTAACCCATAATTTTTCAGTTACAGTGAAATGTGATGATATTCCACTGAAACAGCTGGAATTGCTTTCAGAAAAAGATAAACATTCAAAAGGTCTGGCAGAATTCACACTTTCCTTGGAATCTGAATCAGAAACTTAGCAGAAAAACATAAATTGTCCCTTCACAATCATTTTATGGTTCAAAATCTTGAACCTCTTCAAACAATGCAGAATCCCTTTTTTTACTTGTCAGGAACTGCTGAAATGAAAAGGTCAAAAGCCTGAGCTAAGCAAAACAAATGACACCTATCCAAAGACATTGAGACAGAAGACATATGTCTAAGTTTTTGTTTCATTTTGACAGGCATTTCTGAAGAATCAGACCCACGTTTGCTTTGTAAAACCTCCCTAAAGACAGGCATTTCAGTCTGGCTAGGCACAGAGGTCTTCTCCTCTCCTGCTCCCAATACTAACAAGAGTGACAGAGACTACACCAGGGGCAGCCAAGAAAAAAGGTGAATTTTCTGAAGAGCCAGAAATGGCCACAGCAGTCACCTGTCAGTGGCTGAGACACTAACAGTCCGTTGTTGTGGCAAAAGGCTGTTTATTGATTTTCTTTCTTTTTTTTTTGTGGCTGGTATAAGGAAGCAAGGAACCAGTAGATTGTCCTACTGTAAAGCCTAAAAAAGATGCATGATTCCTTGGAAAGCCCAGCCTCAGTAATTTGTAAAAAAATATAAACAGTCATTTTGTCATTTTTTTCTATCAACAAACACAGTGATGCTCTCCTTAAACACTTTCAACCAACCCCCCCAAAATAAAATGGCACAGATTTGTCAAGGAAAAAGAAGTTTTAAATTAGTTTTAACATTTTTTTCCCACAAAATCAAAAACTAATGCTATGTTTAAAAGTTACTAAGTCACATGGTGTCTATAAAAACACTTTTTAAAAATACTTTTTTCCCTTGAAAAAATAACTAATTTCACAAAAAAGTTCAATTTTAGTCAGAAAAATAACAAGTAGAAGTTTTTATTTTTTTTCTTGAGGGCAACTTATCTGCTCGTCAATGGAAAGTGTTAGCTGACAGGTACTCCACGAAAGTCCATAAGAGAGATCTTTGGTGGCGGGAAGGTTCTGAAGGGCTTGGTGTCCAAACCATTTTTTCTTTAGCTTAGTTCAAGTTGACCAACAGTTTGGACAAAGGGAATGTGCCCGTGAAGCTTTGGAAGCTGGTTGTCTGTAATATCCTTAGCAAGATATAATCCATATTGTTAAGATTACTGCACCCATGATCAGTATGATGAACATCTAATATTGTAAGCCAGACATGGCAGATCTTAAGAAATGCCTGAAATGTTTGACAACAGGAATGAGATGATAGCTGTCCTTTAGGTTCAACATTACCATGAAAGCTAGATAGGATTGCCAAGTACATCCCTGTTGGATTACACTAAGAACCCATCTGTCTGAGACTCTCTGATGCCATAATCGACAATGAAGTCTCAGGGACATAGAAAGACTGCCAAGGAGGGAGGTAAGACCTGAAAAGGCAGACACTCATGCTGACTGGGGGCTGTCCTTGAGATCTGGATGCTTTTCTCTTTCTTTTTTGAACTTCCTTTCCATTTTTAAATCCTGATTGCAGGCTCTTTGCTGTTCAGAGGCAGCAGATTTAGATAAAGAAATGACTACTTTAGGATTAGAAAACAAGCAACTGTGTGTCTGAAGCCCCTTGTGTAATCTATCATACTTCTTAGGGGTCAAAGGTTGTCCATCAGGAACATGATGCAATGAGAAAAACATTCTCTAAATCAGGCAGTACATCAAGGATAGGTGAACTTCAGTCATCTGTACCTGTAGCAAGTCATAGTAAATTTTTGTGCCACAGGAATTTGTTTTCTGATCCCACTGAAGAACCTCTTTCTTATTAGATAAATTCAGGGCTTTTTTGTGATGTTATGCGCTGGTACAGCATATCACTACCTCACCTGCGAAGCATACCTCTTGACCATGCGGTCCGCACCAAAGTTTCAGCTTTTAGGGTGCCACAATTTCCTTAGTGGCCCCTTTAAATCCCACTTTTATTTCTTTGGTCAGGGACATGCATGCTGATTTCATCATGCTCCACCAGCATATCAACACGCATAGCATGCATGACATACATGCCCTTTGAGCCAGCGAGCATCATTTCAGTTTTTGCAGTTTAGTGTAGACTTTAAATAATTAAGGTCCTACAGGCTAAAAGTTCAACCTTTTTTCAAAAAAGCATTTCTTTGCTAATGTCTCAGATGGCATCTGTGTCTGGTACTGCCTGGAGTATAGAGTGATTCATCTCAAGCAGTGTTTGTAGCAGGTAAGTTTTGGTGGGTATTGGGGAAATTATATCATATCTCAGCTGGGGTGGAATCATGTCTCTGTCAGTTGATGGATTAAAGCTATGAGGTCTTAATGAGCTACTTCTTATGGTACAGGATTTGATTACATCATCTCCATCTGTCTACTTTATTACATAGTCACATAGCCTAATAGTGTAATTGGGGAACTGGAAAAACTGGGATAGGCTCATCAGTGATCTTCTGGACTGCATGCTTGGTAACTACCTGTGAACTTGGAAAATATTCTACATTTTCTTTTTCTTCTAACTTTGACTAATTTTGTCATATTTTAAAGATAAATTTAAGATCTCATTGCTAAAGAAGAGTTTGCCTAATGATTTGTTTATGTCGTAAAATACTGCATGCATTACTAGCTAGTTATGTCAGTTAACCAAGTTGTGATTAAACTTTTCCTCACTTTTGAAAATAATGTTTGCATTTCTAGAAAAAGTTAGATCAGTTACCCCAGCTGTTTAGGTCTTTCCTCAGCACTGTTGAGTGTAGTTTTATGTGGGCAGTGATTCTTTTTTTATAGATCCTGAACCCACAGTTGATTTGAATTTTTTTTGTGAAACCCTGTGGGAAATTGATTTTTTTCAAGGCCATGATATGACTGTAGGAGGCAGTTATGCATCTACTGTTGTTTGGGGAAGGCAGTCTCCTGGCTGTGATGCCATCTGAAATGTTGTTTAATTCAGTATATAGTTGGGGTACAACAGCCTTGAAAAAATCTGCAAATGGATCTAACAAAAAAGATCTTTGACCTCAAAAATCTAAGTTATGGATAAGTTCAGAGCACTGCTGTGTGTTATATTTTGGGTTCCTAATGTAAGTAAAGAAGAATGTGTAGTTATCCTTCTCTTGAGAGGCTAATTCACAGTTCACAGTTTGCTTCCTAGGCCTGGTAGTAGCTTTCAGTTCCTCACTGGCATTCCCGATGCAATCTTATTGATGTTTTATTACTTTCCTCTTCAAAGCTAAGAATACAGCATCCATGGGACCAGATGTGTACTACATGAACTACAAAATGAACTGGCACCTCACCTAAGATCATTTTTAATCATAGCCTCATCTCAGGCTTCGTGCCCACTGAGTGGTGCACAGCTACAGTTATCCCACTCCACAAGGGGGATCCACCTTGGATCCTGGGAACTACCATCCCATCAGTCTGACCAGCCTGATCTGCAAGGGCATGGAATGCATTATCATGGAACTTATAAACAAAGACATTTGATCTGCAAGGGCATGGAATGCATTATCATGGAACTTATAAACAAAGACATTGGCAACCTTCAAACACTGAACCCCACCCAGTTTGGGTTTGTGAAAGGCCGATCTTGTCTCCTGAACCTGATTGACTTCTTTGAATTAGTCTCCAGAGCTGTGGACAAGGGTAAGACAGTCCACACAGCTTATCTGGACCTTGTCAAGGCCTTCGACACCATCCCCCACTCTGGAATCATAGATAAACTTACTAATCTGGGCATTAATCCCTACGTCACTTGATGGGTTGCCAAATGGCTTACTGACAGAACCCAGACTGTAAAAGTAGCCGACTCCAAATCCATCTCCAGACAAGTGACAATTGGAGTACTTCAGGGATCAGTCCTGGGACCGATCTTGTTTGGCATCTACTTCCCTGAAGTACAGGCCGACACTAAGGGACCTGGCTAACAAAGTTCGCAGATGACTGCAAACTGGGAGCCATTATTCAATCCCCAGATGATGTGGATATTCTACAAAAGGACCTTACAGAAACAGATGCTTGGTGTCAGAGCCATGGGCTCAAGTTTAATGCCAAGAAATGTATAGTTATCCCCTTTGGGAAAAAAACATGTACCCATGAATTACCACATAGGTGGCAATACACTAAACACTGAATGTGTGATTAGAGACTTAGGGACACAGGTGGACAGTGATCTCACCTTCGATAACCACATTGCCACAACAGTCAGGAAATCCTTTTATGTGGCACATCTCATCACTAAGGGCTTCTCATCCAGAAAAAAGGAGGTCATTGTCCCACTGCACTCATCCCTCATTAAACCCATTATATAGTACAACGTCCCATTTGGTATGTACCTCACAAGACATCTGCAACAGCTGGAAAAGCCACAGAAATACCTCACTAAAAGAATCACAGGCCTAAAGCAGATGCCCTATGCTGACTGTCTAAAAAAACTCCAGCTATACTCTGTGGAATATCGTCTAATCAGAGGTGATCTCTGCTTAACATACAAGGCCATGTCAAATCCTGAGCTGTTCGACATGCTCCACTTAAAGAAATCCCAATCCCTCAGAGCCACACGCTCCAGGGATCTAAACCTTGTCATCACAATGAACAAAACATGCTGGAGGGATAGATTCCTGACCCAGAAACTCCCCATACTCTGGAATAGACTGCCCATACATGTCAAGCAGAGCGCCTCCTTGACCCCTTCAAAAAGGAAACCTTGACGATGGGATGGGACAGGAAATTCACCCTAGGATCACATCAGTCACCCCTGCTAGACAGGGTCAGAAGAAGTAAATAAGAAGGTCAGTTTAACAGTAGTATGAACTAACTGAAAACATATTTTTTTAGAAAGAGACTTATTGTATTCTGGTGGAAAGAAGGAGGATTTCTTTTGTGCTGTTTTTTTGTATTTTGTCAAAAGTAAAAAAAATTTTTCCAGCCACATTTATTACAAGAGAGTAGATTTGGTATATGTCTTTTCTACTGGAAAAGGTATGATTTTTAATATTATTATGAATGGGTTTTTAAATAATTTCAATTTTGACTTCATTCTGTTTTAAGCTCATTTTAGCATTAGATAGGTTTAGATTTCCATAAGTGACTAACGATCTAGATCACCCTCAGTGGATGAAACTGTGTTTTTTTAGAGCCTTGTTTTTGTCAGGATTTTTATTTTTTTAAATGTTGTTCACCTTCTGTGTTTTTCTGATATGAGCCAAAACAAAAACATTTTTGATTTTACAATCTTCTAAGATTCTTTGTTTGGAAAGTCCCACACAACCACAATATCCTGCACCAAACACATAATTTCAATAAAGATAACACATTTTAGTCTAAATATTAACGCCCAGTTCTTGAAGGATCACTAGCCAACTGACAGAATCATGAGGACCACTGAAAAAGTTCTTACCACCCCATAGCTATTCTCTCGCCACTCTCCAAAATACTAGAAAGATGACTAGAAAGATGCATTCATTCTCAAGTTTCAGATCACCTCCTTGCTAACAACCTCCTCTCCAACACACAACACGGATTCCGACCTAACCATAGCACCACCACCGCCTTACTCTCTTTCTCTAACACTATCCTACAAAATAAAAATGCAGGTTATCTCTCCTCAGCTACCTTCCTAGACCTCTCTAAAGCTTTCGACATGGTCCCACACAAACTGCTCATCTCTCTTCTCAATAACCTATCTTTATCTCAACCAGTCATCAATTGGCTTCAGTGTTACCTATCTGGCAGCCAACAAGCAGTTGTTTGGCAGGACAACCTATCCCCCCAACTACCAGTCTCCATAGGGGTTCCCCAAGGGTCCATCCTGGGATCCCTACTCTTCTCTATTTTCACCAATAATCTAGCCTCAGCCACATCACATGGCACACTCATACAATACGCAGATGACTCAACCATCATCTGCAGAGCCCACTCCCTACCCGAACTGCAAAACGTCCCACGGGAAGGATTTTCTTCTATTGAAACTTGGTTATCCGATGCCCAACTAATACTCAACCCAAACAAAACAAAATTACTAATCTTCCAACCCAGCAAACTTACCCTAGACAGCTCTCACTTTAACATCACAGCAAAAGACACCACCATCCATCCTACAGAACACACCAAATTACTAGGAGTAGAAATAGACAGTAAACTGAACTTTGACATTCACATTTCCATGACCATTAGAAAAGTGCACAAAAAACTAGGAGCATTATATAGAAATCAGCAACTACTTACCAAAGCAGCTAAAATTTCAGTAGCAAATTCTCATCTCATCTCTACCCTACTCTACACCTCTCCAGTATTTACTAACCTTAGACAATGTGACCTAAATAAGATTGAAACCTGCTACAACAAAATCACCAAATTCACCACAGGGGCTTCCTACCATACTCATCACTGTCTCTCACTAGCAGAACTGGGCTGGCTAGAGCTCCCCCACCTCCTTCAATGGTACCAACTCGCACTCGCCCACAAACTAATAATCCAGCCACTAAAAGTCCCATCCCTCCAGAATCTATCCAACCCTACATAACCACGAGACCACTAAGATCCAGCCACAAAAACCTCCTACAGGTCACAAAAGCCATTAACTCTGCTGGAGAAGCATTATTCTCCTGCACTATAGCCAAACTCTGGAACTCCCTCCCATCCTCAATTACCTCTGTAACTTCTTGCACCCACTTCAAATCCTTACTAAAGTCGCACTTAAAATCTTGCCAGATATGCCCTTGCAACCCCCCTCTATTACCATCCACTCCACCCACCCACTACCTCTCTCGGCCCCCTATCAACAACCTACTCTTAGCAAGCTTGGCTAGTCATGTTCCCAGCTACCTAACACATAATACTAATTTCTTGTAGCAACAACTGCTAATGGCTGTTATGTACCTCAAAAACAGATTGTATCAATTGTTCACTGATGAATCTCAACTATATTTGTAACCATGTTTAGTATATGTCACCATATTTTAAAATTGTACTATGTTCTACAGCTGTTTTACATCTATGTTTTATTCTGGTCTTGCATCCTTAGCTGGACTAATGTCTATATTTAAATGCTATGTTTTTTAGCTGTATAATGCAAATAATACTTAATGTGGTGCTTTTCTCCCCGGGCCTCTGCTGAAAACGGACCTGTGTCCAGTCGGACTCTCCCGGTCAACAAATGTAAATAAATAATAAATAAATAAATAAATAGTTTATACTACTGCAGTGGTGATCCATATGATAATATCAACTATTATATTTTTACAGAATCTTGGTATAGTGTCCATCACTCAGAAATCTGACCCCACAATATAAACACTTGCATCATCTCTTTCAGGGCAGGACTGACTGATGACAGAATTCTTCAGTTTTGCCATGAAATAGGCATTTAATATTCTGAGGAACATGTACTTCTCTACTGTAATGGTTCTTATTGCAAGACACCACATGAATAAAATGCAGTAAAATGTTAGAAACATGTACAACCAGAAAGACCAATCATGAGATTTTAACCTTTCACTCCTACTGTTCTTCAGCACTTAGTTTTGAACCCAGGTCTTCCCTTATTTCTCTTTCTTTCTCTCTCAAACCATAGATTATAGATGCCTCAGAATATGCTTGCAGTGCCCATTTTAACACCTACACATGCAAGAGGATTGGTCTCCAACCCAGAGTACAGAGCACATTAATATAATACAGATATTAGCTAGCTTGCTGGCACTGAGGGTATTCCAGACAATCCTTTAACTGAGTGCATTGCAGACAGTAATAGACAACTCTCTGTCATATTGTACTACATAAACAAACAAGGAAATACTCAATTTTACCAACTTCAAGTTATCATTGATAATATAATGGAAGCAGCTCAAGTAAATGAAGCTAGACAAGCGCAATTCAGCAAAACAAAACTGCAGACACTAAGCAGAAATAATACTCTCTCATAAAGGGATGGCTTGTGTTACTTGTTGCTGGACTAGAGCCCCTCAGTGGAAAAAAATAAATGTAATAATTTTTATTTATATTTTTAAAACTATCTTTACGTATTTAATATTTAGTTTTTTATTTCCTTCACTTGTTCAAGTTCCTCACATGCTGCTACGTATGTACATTGTTCAGAGCATATCCGAGTTCCAATGCAGGAAAAAAAAAATAATTTGTGTCTCTGTTCACTGGACTGCTATCATAAACAGCCCAGCATTAATTTCAGTTCAAATGAAGAAAAAGCCAATGATGCAAAAGGTAGAAAAGGCTTTTGAAAAGGGGCTCTCAGGCTGCTGTATGAAGCAGTGAATAACCATTTCTATTGGCTCAGGCTGCCTCTGAAGCAGTCTAACTGAAAATGAAACGAAGTGTTGGACGAATGCAAAAAATTGAACACAAACAAGTTATATTTATTTAGCTATTTACTTATTTTATTTTAAATATCTCTATATTTTTAGCAGCATTGTGCATGTTACTTATCCATAAAACATTGTAATTTGTCAACATCTGTTTAGTCAACAGAATTTTTTCAACAAAACAGATGGTTGACAGGTGTCAACAAGTGCACATGATTAGACAATCCTCAGGCTTGGGGAATATGCCTTTTCCCAGAGAATCATCTGACCTCGGAGTTAGTATACATAATTAACAGGTAATGTTGGGGGGGTCGAGGGGGACTTGCCCCCTGAAAATATAATGTTTTCATTCTTTTTCCTTGGATTTTATTTTGCATGCATCAAAGTTGTTGCTCGGCTCATGCATAGTATTAAGTTGACAATTTAATGTCAGCTTTGTGCATGTCAACATTTGGGTCATTCAATGCATTTGAATATATGTGTGTGTGTGTGTGTGTGTGTGTGTGTGTGTGTGTGTGTGTGTGTGTGTGTGTGTGTGTGTGTGTGTGTATGAGTGTGTAGTACAGATGCTCTCAATTGTTCCTAATTTAGCCTCATTTTAGTATGTTACATGTAAAGTTCTGCTGCATTTTGGCAAATCAAGGAGGATTTCATTTACTAAATAATGAGACATATTGGAGTTTCAGACTTAATATCATTTAAAAAGCATACTGATGTAAAACCTTCCAGCACTTGCTAAGTATACAAGGGCATTATTTATCCCAGATTTTGGTCTTTTGCCCCCTACTATTTTCTCCTTGATTCTCGAACTGAGGTTGAGAGGTATGTGGGGGGTTGTTATGGGTTGCACACTGTATTTTCAGAATAATAAGTTTAGAAACTACATTGGTGTGTGGCAGTTATGCATATGTTCATTCATGTGATCACAGTCAAACATCTGAAGTGTACAGACAGAGTTATACCATTGGCTGGGTAAAATGCACTTGTGGGTTCAGTGTGCATGTGTGCATGTGCATGGGTGTGCGTGGATGTGCACGTGTGTGTGTGTGTGTGTACAATACATATATCTGTAGAGAGGCATAAATGCTCTCAATTGGCTCTGCTTTTACCATATATTTTGGGTTGTTTTATTTGTTTTTTTCTGACTTATCAATGAGAAATGCAGTTGTTAAATAATGATAGATTTGAGTTTCATACTTATTAGCATTCAGAAAAAGCCTATTTTTCTGGGAAATTTCTTAGCATATAAGGGAATGTATCTTCTTAGCTCATTTCTGTCCCTGATTTTGGTCCTTTGCCTCCCATTTTTTAACTTTCTACTTGATTCTTAAACTAACATGTTGAAAGGTATACAGTGGTTTGCAGTAGGCTGCACACTGTATTCTGGCAACTGTGAGATGAGATGATGCATTCTTATATGGTAATTATGTGTGTATTCATTCATTTCATCTTAATAAAAGTTCTGAGGAATACAGTCACAGTCATATAAGTGGCTGTAACAGATGGATATGGGGGCAGTCCTTGATGAAAATAATGTGCGTGTTTGTGTGGGGGGTGGCATGCAGTACATCTTAAAGTAGAAAGTTGGCCATTATATTTTTTTTTTTTACTTTTCATCACAAACCTCACCACTGTAAATAACAACTGAGTGACTGCGGCAGTCTGGGTAGGTTGTACTGAATAGCAACTGATCACTTGCACAGCAGTGCACTGAGTAGCATTGTTGTCTTAAATTGCTTAGTTCTCTGGTAAGACTTTTTGGCTGATTCATTTTTCTTTGAGGAGTCTATATATATTCCCTGTCTTTGTGTAGGTTTTGTCCAGGTACTTTGGTTTCCTATCCCAGAACCTTAGCTGCATAATTTATGCCTCTGGCTATTTGTACATTTAGTTTCATCCCAATCTAACACCAGAGGACTACAGAAAACAAGGTTATTGTCATTTTAGGAGGGGTAGGAAGACAGGCATTGTTTTTCAGCTCATGATTGGATCAAAAGGATGTAAAAAAATATAAAAAACTGTTATGATACACCTTAGAGCATCTAGAGCTCAATGACTTCTGGAGACCTGGAGGGTCCAAGCCCCTGGCTTTAGTCAGTTACTTACTCCACACTTATTACGGTGAAATCTTAACCAATTAGGATGTATTAAAAGAACTGAGGAAAAAGTTACAAGTTAAAGCCAAGCATGAAAAAGCATGAAAGTGATAATCTATCTGAATGGTGTGAGACCAAGCTGTGGGGAAAAACAGGGGGGGTGCAATGGGAAGATACAGGAGGACTGTTGTGCAACAGGGAGGCCCATGAAGTCCCTTGTCACCTTATGGCTGGTCTTGTTAACTGCAGTCTAACATAGGAAATGGAGATAGTTAATAAAGTGGCCATAAAGAACGGATACTGAGGCAGCCTGTGTATGAAAACAAATTCCCCCCATTTGGTGTTTAATCATAGCTAAAGGTCATCAATCTGCTGTAATACAGCCCCTCCCCATTCCAATTAGCCCCACTCATTCAGCTGCTTTCTGCAACTCCTCTTGTTTTGAAGTCACCAGCTGCCACTGCTCTCATGAGTGGGCTCTGGGCATAGCTGTGGCTCTTGGCATAGTAAAGATGTTGGACTGATCAAAGATAGACTTACTTTATTTCATAAGTGAGGCATGTAGCTTTCAACCATAAGCACTGGCAACAAAGTCCTTTTGAAATCCAGAGTCTTTGAAAACCTTTCCACCACTCTCACTCTGATGCCAAAATTATTTCTAAAGGTATAAAAAGAAAAATCTGATCTTATCCTGATCTCTTCATTTTGGCCAAGGTACCCATAGTTCACTTTGCTAACTGGAATGTCAGTAGCAGGACCCCCTTGACACTACCTCTAATGTCCTCTCTCCCAGCAAACAAGGTAAAATGTCTACTCTAAAATCAAAACTTTCTTTTAACAGTATGGAGAAACTCCTATGAACTCTTAATAGTTAATTACTTTCTAATGAAAATGTGTCTGTCTTATGAAAAAAGCAAGAGATCTAATACAAGAAAATCTAAACTTTCCAAGTAGACTACAGCTTCCATATAGGTGTTGAAATATGTCCATTAATACAAGAAGTATGCCAACATTTCAAGTATTAAACTACCCTGTGTCATTGTTCTAAACAGGGCTGTTTATTTACCTTATAACATTCACCTTTCAGTCACTTCAATCTGCTTAAACATGGGACATGCTTAAACAAACTTTTGTCTTCAACATGTGTAATGCTTTTTCTACAGGGTGCCTTATATTTAAAACATCCATGATGTCCAATGATTTCAACTTGGGAACTAAATTTTGTTCTAGAGAAGCTGACTTTACCCCCATTTAAAACCACTATTTGCTGACTTGAAATTTCTGCACTGGAAGTATTTTTCTATTGTTCATCAATTCAACTGGCCCCAGTATCTAAGGAACCTTATACAGTTGTAAATAAGACAAGGATGTCCTGTAAGAAAAAATGCATCTTCTGTCTCTGAAGCTGTCTCTGGATTTAGCCTGTCTCAGTCTATTAGCTATCTAGTATTTTTTAACCTCAAACAAGAAAATTAAGGAAAAGAATTTGTAGTGTACGGATGTTATATTAAACCTAAACAAGAAAATGAAAGAGAAAAAATTCTGCTCTCTATGGCTTCACTACAGGGCTCTGAGATTTTATGCAAAGGAGAAAACCCATTTGACAAATTGATCATTTCTTTGCTTTGCTCATGATGTGTAAACAAAGTTATCCAGCAATAAAAACAAACCCACTACAAATTGGTTGTCTTGTTCTGTGCTATTTAAGTACAACAAAACAAGGTCAGCAGCAACTAGAGCAGCCTTTTTCTGAAATGTGTAAAACTACCGGCAGTGTTGCCACAGTTATCCACCCATGCTTTTTCACTCTAATGCCAGTGTAGAACAGGTTTGCTACTGCAGTTCTGCAGGGAATGTCATAAGTAAAATCCAGTGCTATGGAACGTATAAGCTGCTCCTGTTTGTGATCTCTCAATCCTACATCAATGGCCCTTATGATACACTTAGTATTTATGTAATAACTCTCCATACAGCATAAGTATGCAAACAACTGTACCACTGCTACAGGTTAGGCTCGCTGCCTCCTGTTCACTAGCAGTTTTGGCCTTGGAGCCAATCTGCCTATAAGCAGATCTCATTTAGTCTTTTTCTATCCTTTTAGGACCTTAAGAGGTGACTCATACCTTATGGAGTTTTATTTTATTTTACAGAAGCATTTGGCCTTGGTGAGTTAATATGATCCACATTCCTACGTATCTGAAATAGTGGGCATTTCTTTGACAAATATTCTTCCTGATATTTTAACCTGTCCTGAATGCATTTGTGGCACAATCTTCTTTGCCAGGAACAAACAAGCAGTAACATGTGAATTTCCTTCGTTTATAAAAAGGCTGCCCTCTAACGGCTGCTTCTTGACACTGCAGTATTGCATGCTACAGGACATGCAGATGCTACAAAAACCTGGCCATGGAGTTACACCTGCCTCTGGCACACTTCCAAAAAAAATGAATCCTGCAGCAATGATCCTATTATACATATATCTACTATTGCAGTGAGTTATCACATAGCTGTACTTATCTTTTTTGTAGAGCTGGTAGTGTGCCACAGTTTTGCTATGCCAGACAAATAAAGGTTACATCCTTAAAAAAATTGGAAGATGATATCCATGCACCATAACCTAAGACTAAGATCAGTAAGCATTAGGAACAATGAGGAAGTAAAACATTTTCCCATCCCATAATGACCACGTCATGCCACTCCATACCTTTGGTGTGACATGCAAAAATATCTAAGCTTCTAACAAAAGAAGAAAGGAGAGGAGAGACTGAAGGCCAGGTGCACCAGAGGCATGCAAGGTGAGTGAATATATTAGGGAGGATGGACCTACTCTTCCTTATCTGCATCTATGGTAAGTACAAAACGTTGGTTCTTGAGAAAGTGGAAGACCTTCCTCCACAACATCAGAGCAGTGTCCCAAGCAAAGGAAGTTCTGGACTTCAGCATCACATTCAGCTTATAATGCCTTGCAAAAGTGTCAAGACTAGATGAAGCACCTCCTGCACTCATATCCACAGCAGTGTTTCAGAGAAAAAACTGTGGAAGTAGCAGCTGCTCTAGCTGAACAGGCATTTCTAATGTAGCAAAAGGCTTATTATACTTGTTACAGCCAAACTGAACAATGTCAGACAGCCACCTTGCTAAAGTTATCTTAGACTGCATCTGTCTAAGCTTTATCTTGGAAAGAGAGACAAGTAAAGTGACATTAGCTTTTGTCCTGTAAATATAAAATCTTAACTGATGATATATGGCCATACAATATCCATGATAAGTATATTTTGGGAAGAACAAAGGAAGATGATTTGCTCAATTAAAGCTGGCCTTCATTGCAATGTTTGGAATAAAAGAAAGATTAGTGAAGAGATTGATCTTATCCTTATGAAATACCAGATACAAGAATTCAACAGGAAGTACACATACTTCCAAAATTATCTTAGCTGGAGAAATTGCCACGAGAAATGATGTTTTACAAAAAGGTATTTCAAGTCAGCCACAGCTGCAAGTTGGGGGAGGGGGAGGGGGTAAAGTCTGCTTCTCCAGAATTAAGTACAAATCCCATCACAGTACAAAATCCCATAGGGGAGGTCTAAGTAAGAAAGTGCTCCTCCTGAAGGCTTTGCAGACCCTTAGCAATGTCAGTGAAGAAGAGCGGAAGGCAGCAACAGAAATCAGACAAGACTGCTAGAACTACTTTGATGGAGGAACTACTCAGCCTGGAAGAACAAATCTAAGCGGAATCTACCAGGATGAATAGAACATAGGCTGAGAAGTGGTCAAGTCAGGGGATGTCAGGACACCCTGAAACCTCTACCCAAGATACTTCCCATCATAGAGAGTATTCATGGTGAAAACCACTGCAGTAGTGGGTAACTGTAAAAGACTCCCCAGTGTAAGATTTGTGAGTACCATCCACTGCTCAGGTTTTCACTTGCATGCTCTGGAAATTTGAATATGATGTAATATATGGACTGATATCTGTCATGAGTTGAGTCTGATTATCCACTGCAGGACCATCATGTGGAGTCTGGTGTGTGGCACCACTTGGATGGTTGCCACCATGGCACCCAAAGTCTTGTTACAGTAGCCAAAATCTTCCTGAAATTCAGTGTGACAGGGACCAAGAATTAAGGAGCTAGTATCTACTCTACTGAAGAAGTGCCCTCCTAGTTACAGTACCCAGACTAAAGTCAGTGGGTTTCTGCAGCTGGAGTAGGGTCAGCAGCGACTTTACAAGGTTCACTGCAATACCAGAGGAAGGAAGTGTTTTGATCAGAGACATCCTTGTTACAATTAAAGCCTGAAATGAAGCAGCAGCAAAGAGACAGCCATCTAGATATGTGGAAATCTTGGCTCCTTGCAGCCTCTGATGGGCTTCTGTTATAGACATGCATATGATAAACACCTTGCGCAACCAAGGTAAGTCTACATGGAACCAGAAAGTACAGTTGTGTAAGATAAAAATAATAGTAGATGTCCTGCTTCTCATTGTTGCAGTATTCTTTATCCTTGGGAAATCCTGCCGAGGACAGCCAATCATCTGGCCAGTATGCCAATGCCTTTACACCTTCCAGGTATCATACATCAGACATATCTTCTACATGTAAGGTATAAAGTACATATGTGATGTACAGTTGCCTAATGCTCAGCACTAAAGTGCCCAAGGAGAACCTGAGCAACCCCAGATAAACAATAACATGCCCATCCAAGAAGAGGAATCACAAGGAGATGGAATAGGAAATCCTTCAGCCAGCAGTAGGACAAGGTTGAGACAAAATACTGCAACAGTGAAAAGTAGAGCATTTACTGTTATGGGGAAATCGTACACAAATATACTACATCCTTCCTTATCTCTGTTACAGTATTCTTTAACCTTGGGAGACTACAAAAGGTACTGGAAAGTATGGCAGAAGGAAGGCAGAGAACTGCCCTCCACAAAACTATGAATGATAGCCCTGGCAAATCCTGCCTGGGTCCTGGAAATGACATCCAACTTATTATGTTGGTAAAATATCTTTACTATGCAGTGATACATATGAAGAAATATCAGTTAATGAAATGAACATTGCCTATAGCAGAACTGACAGTGTGTTATATCGAAGTGGATATAAATAAATTTTGTAAAGCAGAATCTTGGTTGATACTGACTATATTTGCCATCCCCAAGATTCATAAAGGTTTGAGTGATCCCCCATTTAGACTGGATGCAAGAATGTCTAAAACCTACTCTTCGGCAAAATATGTTGATGCTAAATTAAAAGGGGTGGTACTGCAGGTGAAACATTTGGTTCATGACTCTTGCGACTACTTAACTAAGATAAAAAAACACCTGTTTCATGAAAACGTTTTCTTTGTCACAGTAGATGTAAAAGACCTTTTTTTCAGTGATACCACACAATTTAAGTACAGAGTGGTGCATAGAATTTCTTATCAAAAATAGTGAACTGACAGGGATGGAAATACATACCACCCTAACGTTTATGGACATTATTTTAAAGAATAACATTATTTATTTTGAAGGATTTTATTATAGGCAAAAAGAAAGAGTAGCCATAGTGATGGCTTGCACCCCAGTATTTGCTGACATGGTAATGGCTATGCGAGAAAAGAAGTTTTGTGTTTTCTTCAACTTATGTAAATTCATGGTCATTATACATTTAGATATTTGGATGACATATGTATTTTTTGAATAGATGAAGAGCAAAAAAAATCAATGAATTTATTGAATATATAAATAAGACTAAGTTCATTTACACTGTTTCAAGGGAGGTGCTACATAATCTAGATATAGACTTAAGAAACCCACTTATTTGAATTCATTCCTGCATTTCAGTAGCTGTCATCCCTTTGCACAAAAAGAACAGTTGTAAAAGGGCAGTGAGTTAGATTACCTAAAATGGTATCAGAATGGGATGATTTTGTTAAGGAATGTGTGCATTTAAAATCGGTGTTTATGAAGACAGGGTATCCTGAACAGGTGATTGATGTGATAGCTGCTGAAGTAACATCAAAAAGACAACTTGGAGTATATCCAGTTTTATTGGGGAACTGAAGTACTTAACGACAGGTTGGTTAAATATGACCCAGATACTAGTGCATCTAATGTGACTTCGGCATTTTTGACAACTTATAGTATTGACTATGAAGACATTAAAAATGTATTATAAAGAAGTAGGCAATCCTTAAATATTTAGGGCTGTCCAATGAGTTGGGTAGGGCACTTAAATTTGCAGCTAGGAAGGGTGCATGCTTTAAAAATGATTGAATGACCTGGACCAATCGTATATGATTAACTGGGCATTAGGTGGGGAACATTCAAATGTCAAACTTGCAATTACGGCAAATATATTTTGGAGAGCAAACAGATTCAAATATACAATATTTTAATTGAGGCCAACTGTAAAACTAAAGACATTGTTTGTGTAGTAAAATGCCAAAATTGTCAATACTTTTACAATGGAAAAATGTGTAGGGGTTTTAAAAATAGAATATATGAACATATGTATTGTGTAAAGAGAAGGAACATGAATAATGCATTAGCTAAGCATATTAATGAGTTCCCGGAACATGTGTTTTTATATTTTGGGATTGAGAAACCAGACAAGAACCCTAGGGGTGGACCTGTGGACTTCAGGTTAGAATACTAGGAGTTGTGGTGACAAATTACTGCCGATGCTACACAGACTCCCGGTTTAAATAGTACATTATTGATTAATTGTATTTTGAAACTAAAATCCATGGGATCTTTTTGAGATACAAATAGGTATTTGTGAAGTGAGTACACATCGGTTCAATGTTTTAGTTTATTAATTGGGACAAGTATGGGTGTATGGTGCATATTTCTGTAGTGTAATTATTTCCATGGAGAAAGAACAGGAAATAATCATTGATTGGCTCATTTTGGGTCATGGGCATTTGAGAATGTTTTAAATTACTCCTGTGTTTTAATTGTGGTTATTCTGATGAAGTCTCTGATATAGGAGGGATGAAAATGCTTAATAAGTTATTGTTACTGTTAGTCTGTGTTTCACTTGTTACAGAGTAAAACTTTTAGAGGACCTGGAACCCAAAAGGAGTGACAGGCCTGAAAAGCTAGGATTAGAGATCTCATCTCTTTAATTTCAATGTGGTCTGACATCTGTTCCTAGGACCAAAGAGCTCTGAGAAGGTTTAGCCTTTTCAGTTTGTTGTAAGAGGCTCTCCATCTTTGATCAGAAGCATCTATGCACAGCTCAAATAGGAACAGGAACCTGAAAGGGCAGGCCTGGATTTAAGGAACTCTGTTGAATCCACCAGTGGAGTTTGAGACAAGGCAGCAGAGGAACTAGAAACTCCAGAGGGTGGCAGTACTGAAGCCAAACAGTCTTTGGATAACATTAAAATTTCTTCATGAGGAGTATGGTAAAAGGAACTGTGGAAATGATGGATGCCATGTACTCAGGGGCTCTGAGAAATTCCCTTGCAGGAAATACAGGAACAGAAAGAGTAGACTAGAAATACACAGTCAAAAAGGCAATCTTGAGATGTGGAAAGCAAGCCAAAATTGGGATGATCTGAATCTGAATCCTGCAACCCATTAAGACTTGGTCTTGATATGGGGTCAATACAGACTATTTGAGATTGAGGATGAATCCCACACTGCACAGAAGATGCATAGTTAAGTGCAGATTTTGAAGCAGAAGCTACTGAGAGGGGGCTTGAATCAGAGGGTCATCCAAGTGAGGGATTATTATTATTATTGATTATTTGAATTCCCCGAGATCTGCAGAGGGCTATCACAGGGGCTAGATATTTGGTAAATACCTTTGGAGCTGTAGAAAGACGAAAAGGGAAAGCAGAGACCTGATAATTAGAGGAAGAAAAACAGAGAAATATAATAACTTCCTGAAGGGACGGTGAGTAGGAATGTGGAGATAAGTACCCTTCAAATCCTGAGAAACCAGAAAGGTCTGAGGATGCAAATGAGGGAAGAGTGTCTGAAAGAAGGAAACCTGAGAAAGGTGTTGGCATAGGACAGGCATAGAATGGGCTTCCATGCCTAATCCTTCCTGGGAACCAGAAACATTCTGGCATAAAACCCTGTTCCCTGCTTAGACAAAGGAACAGGTTGGATGATTCCCTGTTCCACAGATCCTTCAGGAACAAAGAGGCTTTGAAAGGCCAGAAAATGGAGTCAGGGGAAATAACCATGATGGATGATGTTTCGAATGCAGCCATCTGTAATTATGTGTTGTCACACTGGGAAGGAAAGGGTTAGCCTGTGGGGCAGAGGGATCTGGCCAAGGGGAATTGCAGCAGGTTTATTCAGAAAATAAGGTTTTTGGCCTTGGGACTCCTGAGTGGGTTTATTTAGGAAAATTTGCTTAGGAACCCTCTTCCTTCTAGCAGGTTGTCTAGGCTGCCTGTGGACAAAGGAAGACTTTGATAGATAGTTCCTCTGGAATGTAAGGTATAGAAGAAACACAAATTTGTTGGCCCTGCATAATTTTGACCTTATCTGCAAGGTTTTCAACAATTTTGCAGCAGCAGTGCCAACAAGATTCTGGTAATCTAAGGGGAAATCTAAAATTTTGGCCTTAATGTCCTCATGTAAAGCCTGCAGGTGCAGTCATAAATATCTCCTCATGACATGACAGAACCAAATGCAGCAGCCCTAGAGGAGGCATCAGCTGCATCACAGCTGAATTTAATGGAATGGTGAGGTACATGATAGCAGAACTCAGAAGAGAAAAAGATGACGTGTTACTGTTTAAATCTTCCATGTCAGTCAACCCTAACCCTCCCTCAACTAAGAGAGACAGAAGAGCCAAGACATGTCTAGTCATGTGGATTCTGATAAGTAATGGTCCTAAATGCCAAAGTTGCAAAAGTATACATTTTTTTCCCTTACATCTGTATAGCACAGCTGTCCTTGTCAGAAGGGAGAAGTTTGGAAGAAGAAAGTAGTTTGGATGGCTTATCTGTGGACATGGAAACTACAGTGGGATCAGATGAAGGACTTTTATACAAGTATTTATGATCCTCAGGCACTTTATAGGTTCATAGGTGCATAGTAGGCTAACAACTACTAGGGCCCTTATAAGCCTAGCTATGCAACCCAATGTAACCCACAAATTTGATTCATATAGGGGTGATTTACTAACCGCCTCTGTCCATCAGAGAAATAGGCACCAGGCCAGGAGTGAATTTCCGATTATCCATCCATTGGTCTAGGTTGCCTTTAAATAGGGATAGGGAGTAACTGTGCCTCACATGGATGGGGACTCTGTGCCAAAGAATATGAATTCTCTGAGAAACACATCTCTCTCTCTTCAACATGTCCTATTTATGTCGCAAGAAGCATTTACATCTCTTAATCTAGTAGTTCTAATGCTGTTTGTTTTGCAGATGTGCAAAATGTTCATCAAAACAGGGTCCAGAGATGCCTTGTATGCTCGGCAAAGATTATCTCTCAGAAGTTTGTATGTACTGAGTAAAGAGACAGGGCTTTGAGACGATCAGCATAGGACATTCTATTTACTCCCTGTATTCTTTTTGTAAGGTATCTTTGTGTTCATTCCAGTTGCTATATGTGTCTGGTCAGGAACATATGGAATGAGGCAGTATACTCTATGATGGGTCTGAAAAGGGCTGAGTACAGTGGTATGGTGACATTTCTGGACCTTTATGCCATACCCTTGCTTATACATTGAGCAGTATAAAATGATTTTCTTACTACCTAGTTTGGCTTCTTGGGGGCTGGAGGTTGAGAGTCATGAGGCTGAGAAGCTGCTGTATATGTGTCCAAGAGAGCAGCTAAGACAGGAGGTACTGCCAAAGGTCTCAGTGAGTCCATTTACAAGAGTTCAATGTATCGCTTTTGAACCTCTGAGACTAGTGAAAAATCAAACTTAGTGTTCTGTCATATAGATCACCATATCTGCAAAGGATAACTCCTCAAAATTAAAGTCGGGGACAAAGAATCTTCTTCATCAGATCCCAAAGCCAAAGGAGAGTGCATTTGTGAGCAATACGCTAAGGATTCTTCACCACAGTCCACTTCTTCATCTGAAGAATCAAAATCCCTAGATCACTTAGACTGAGTGGAGGATCAGGGAGGAACAGTAGCAGCTGGGGAAGACAACAGCTGTCTAATTACACCTAGGGGGGGTCTCACTATCATTGTTGGTACAACAGACACCACATGTTCTTACTTGTTTAAGGGTAGGGTGGCAAAGACAAGTATCACTACAATATCCTGCTGCTAGCACACATTTGCTTACACACACACACACACACACACACACACACACACACACACACACACACACACACACACACACAAAACAGAGATCATCACAGCTATGCATTCTCTAAGTGGTAAGTAAGGATACGTTACAGCAAAAAGTAAAGGATGTGAGAGATTGCTGTTGTCCAGTCAGTGGCAGTGGCAACTGCTGTGTGAGTTAACAGGACACACACCCACTCAAGGATATGAAAAAGTATGAGATGCCCAGAACAGTTTTCTTTTCAGTTTTAGTACATATGCAACCGAAGCAAACAGTTAATTTTAATTGTCAAGGAACTCTTAAAGCTTTATAAGGAAGAAATGCATACATTTAAAGAGGAAGAAACAGACATTTGTCAGAGGGGAATGATCAAGATCCTTTATGTAAAGCATCTTACAACACTTAACACCACTTAACTACATACTGCAACAGGCACTTTGAAAGCTCTACTGACATATATACAGTCATTGCTGCAAAGACACAAAGACACTAAGTTAAGTCCCAAAAATACAGTTAACACCTAACAGTAACACCATTTTAGCCATGAGAATCTGAAAAATAACCCATATGGAAGGACAATAAAAAGTTTAAAAGGAGGCTTATAGGTGTGCATTATATCTTGACAGGTAAATGCACCTAATACAAAAGCTTATAAGAAACTGAAGCATGCTTCTCTGGAAACTGCAGTTTATGAGCAATAATTATAGCACTCATAAAAACAGTGGAACTCTGTTCCGGGTAATAAAAAAGAGAAGCAGCAGAAAGCAAGAGAAAATTGTTACTGATGCTGTATTGTGAAGACACAAAACGTTTGTAATTGTCTCTAATTTACATGGTGGCCCACAAACCTAAAGCAGAAAGTTAAAGAAAACAATTGGAAGTGTATGCTTTGCATGGTCAGCTGACAAAAGTAGTTTCTGACCAAGTTTGCGCCATAGTGCATATTACATGCAGCATTTGAAATAGACTAAACATTTCATGCAGTTTACTTTTAATATTTACAGAGGCTGCCTTCTAATAGACTTGTAAAACAAGATCTTAGAGAAATGTACTGAGAAACAGACCTCTCAACCAATTGAGGGCAAATTTCAACAGGATCACGGACAAGTCAAGAAAAAAACAGGGACAATCAGGGACACTTTTAAAATATTAGTGCTATTAACTTGAAAGATTGACAGAATCAGAGCATATGAATTAATACACATTATCTGAAGTAAAATAAGTTTATAACTCTTAATTATTGTCTTTATTCATTGAGTGCAATTCACCACCTTTCCTCCAAATGTCATTAGTTTTAGGAGGGATTAAGAGGGACAGAGTTAAAATTTGAGTCAAAATCAGGGACGTCCCTGAAAATCTGGGACAGTTGAGAGGTATGCTGAGAAATGTACCACTTCTCACAGCAAATCTCTTTCATAATTACAGCTTTGTACTATCTCATCTAGTACGCAACTCACATTAAATGCTGTGGGCACTTTACATACAAATTAAGTCAGTAAATGAAACATATACCTAAACATGTGACAAGAGGAAACCATATAGGGCTAGTTAGTTTCTCATCCTGCCTCTGCTGCTGTAACATGCACCAAATACCAAGTGCAGTATGTCATCCCCATCTGGTAACAACATTAACATTAAAGAACTCTCTCCTAACTTCTTTAATTTACTATATTAATTTATTCGCTTTGGGGTGGGTGGGATTCAATTAGTTCAAGCTTCAGTAGTTTATGATGGTCATTTGTAAGAACTGTTCTTGACTCCCAGCACAAATTCAAACATAGCACCACACACACACACACACACACACACACACACACACACACACACACACACACACACACACACACACACACACACCAAGATAGACACAGTGCAATTTTCACTGTTTTTATTCATACTCCAAATACTCTATTGCTTGCAGGGTCACGAGAGCTACAACCTGTTCTGGCACTCACAGGGTATATAGGGCTAGAAACCATCTGGAGGCACACCAAGTGCTTCCATTCAAACCTGGGAAACACTTGAATTGGTGTTTCTAAGGAGACATCAAGCTTGATCAGCCAGAAAAATGATTATCCAACACAACAGTCAGAATATTCTATCTCCATGCTTCATTAAGAAGCATGAATTGAATACTGTTTAGAATATGTCTGCTATGATATGCAGTATCTCCATTATTAAGTTTGCTTCCCAATGTGCTGGGCCTGCAGGTACTCCCAAAGCTTGAAGTGATTTGCAGAGATGTGGAGAATGTCAGCATCATCCTCACCATCATCTGCTGTGGGAGATTGTTAGGGAGTCAAGGAATTTCTTCTTATACAAAGTCTTTCCAGGTTTATGTATGTTGAATGCTCCTAGTCTTAAAAATAATATGTTCTATGCTGTTTCACACCGACAGGGCTTGGCACACATTCAGTGATAAATTCTCATGGCTAATACTGTAATACTGAAAAATTCTGACTTACAAACCCATCAAGATAACTCTTTTTAAGAATGAAGAACAGTTAATAACCATGCTGTGATCTTCCTAGGTGAGGTAGTTAGCTCAGCATTTCACATTTTGCCCATCTGTTCCACCTTTAATTTCTATAGAGTTAGAACAACAACACATTTAAATTAAGAAATCTTGTGTTCATTTACACAGCTGTAGATGGAAAGATGGGGATTTTTTTTTAATAGAGGATAAAAAGCTGTTTCTGAACTTGGAAGACAGCATTTTTTAAGGACTCAGTCCTGTTTCTTTGTATGCTTTTGTCAATGCTGAATGTGTAGAATGTTATCAAAGTTAAGCTGTAACATCTTTCTGTTGTTAGTTACCAAGAAAGTTTGTCCTTGTTTATTTCTTGTTTCCTAATCTTGGGATTGATAGCAGTATATAGCATGAAGCTATGTTACTGAGCATGATTAACACATGGATTCATATAGTGACATACAAGGTTGGTTACAAATATTAGTTATAATGGTGAAAGCAGCATTGGAGTGCACGAAGTGCTGTGATTACAATTCAGTACCTGGGAAAAAAATAACGTAGTTAAATGCTACTCTAGAGTGAGATCCGATATTAACTGCACTTAAGAAAGATACTTAACAATTGCTAAGCAACTTTCTTAAGTGCTGTTAATATCTTTTTTCTTAAAGAAGAGTTTAACTAACATGTATTTTTCCCCAGTGTCAAAGCATAATCACTAAATATTGACAATGCTTGCTGAGGGCTTAACCAGCTTTCAAAGCTAGTTATACACTACTTTAATAGATGCACATTTTAAGACACGTGCAAGCAAATGTTATTTTTATTTCAGTCTGTAGAAAACAGCCAAATGCATTTTAACTCAATTTTTATATTCCAATTAATCTGTCCCTTTCTAACTAGTGTTAGCTGTGAACTCTTATACAATGAACGTAATTGTTACCAGCTTTGCATAACTCAAGAAGGGTTAGTCGGCAGGGGAACATTTCTTCACAATACACATATTAGGGGCCTAACCAAGTAAAAGGATATAGATATAACTGTGGGGTCCTAGTCCATCACTCTGCCTAGGGTCTCACTTGATTATGATCTTCTGCTTGTACATCAGCTGACAGAATTGAGGAACAGAAGATGAGTAGTTACATTTTTCAGGATACTGTAAATTATTCAGCTATACTGATGTTTACAGAGCTATTTTTGCTTAGGCGCATACCTCTAAACCTCTTACAGCAAGAAATCTGGACAAAGCCACAAATAGTTGGAGGACAAAGGCCCCAAAATAGGGACAATTTTTAAATATTGCTCTTACAAACTTAGAAAGTTGAAAAAATAACATGTTTTGCATTAATATAAATTTTCTGAAGGGTATGAAGTCTGAAACTAAAATGGCTGTCATTATTTTCTGATTTCAGTCCTCAATGATTTGTCGATGATTTGCCAGAAAAAAAACACAATTTTATGAGAAAAAGACCCAAATATATGAGACAAAAAGCACGACGTTCTGTGAAAATCTGTACAGTTCAGAGTATGCCTGTTGAGCATCCTAGCTCTCAACAGTCCAGATTTCCACAGAATGCCTTGATTTTTTCCTTCTGTGTATTGTCTGTCCCTCATAAAATTTTAGTTTTCTTGAGGACTGAATTCAGAAAATGATGACAGATGTTTGAGTTTCAGACTTCACATCCATCGGAAAATTCATGCTAATGCAAAACCTTTCATTCTATCAACTTTCTAAGTTTGTAAAAGCAATATATTTAAAAAATCCATATTTTAGGCCTTTGTCCCTCATTTTTTATGACTTTGTATGGTGAGCATTACCTACTGTATGCAGTCTATAGGGGAGGAGGAGTGTTCTGTGTAAAACTGTCCAGTGAGACTCACGTATGTCTGGAGAGGAGGTGGGAAAGTTTAACTGCTACAACATGCCGTTCTCAGGGGAACATTCATTTTTATTTATTTCCTTGTTTGTCTATATGTTCCTGCAGACATTTTCAACAAAATACATGTTTGTCTGAGGTGGTGGAAACAGCCTCAGCTACTGAATGTAGTCCACAGAGATAACAATTCTCTGTAGAAGTTCCAGATATCTGTCTGCCTAGGAAACTGGAAGTGGCACTGGGAAATATGTTGCTGAGCAAGTTCCACAGAAGAAAGTGTTCACTTTTTCATTTGATTACTGAACAGCTTCATAACAACCTGTAAACATAAGGGTATAGTCAAAGCCATTGCACTCAGTGCAGCCTTATTATTAAAGATGCACCCTACACAGATTCCAATGCTAGGTCAGTTTTTGTATAATTTGTGATAGTTACACAAATCTGTGTAGAATTCCATCAATAAATAATGCATAATAGTACTATTGCAGATATCCTGGCGTTCATAAATTAGACATAAATGACTTGTATGTACTTACCATAAAGCTAGTTCCTTGCTGTCCTCTGTCCATTATGAGAGATGGGCTATCTGCCAAGAGGTGGATCTAAGCTAGCAACACTAGCAAAGCTTTCTCCAGCACTTGTGCTCCCCTCTGCCATAATGCGCTGCTCTAACAGAAACACCTCAGACTGAGTTTGCCTAAGGACAAACAGGAATATTCCCAGAATGAAAAGACCCCTAAAATCACCAAATTAAGGCTTTTATGACAATTTGGAAGGAGGCAGGAGGGTGGGATGTAGAAACAGATGGAGAAGGACAGCAAGGATATAGTGTTTTGTTAAGTACATAACATTTGTACCCTGTGCTATCCTGTTTGTTTGTCTTTACAATAGGACAGAGTCCCCAGCTTCTAGGATTCCCAGATGGCATTATGGCACAATACTTTTTGTAGAAGGAGAGGTTGCTGTGGATCTGGAAATCAGTTTCATTTTGCATTTCTTGAAAAATGTCTGCATACTAGATCATGTTGCTGCAGCAAATATCATTCAATGATAAATGTTTGAACATGGCAGAGGAAGTTGAAACAGATATAGGGGAGTGTGCTTTCGTAGTGTGAAATCCGTATTCCCTTGGCATCATAAATAAACTACAATCTGAGCACCAAGTAGACAATGTGACTTTAAAGACTATGAATCTCAATTTGGTTTTGGAACAGTATATGAATAACTGATCATCTTTTCATACTGATTTTGCATGGTGCAGAAGCTAGCTAATACATATCTAAGGTATGTAAGGCGTGTAAGGTGTATTCCCCTGATTAGTATGATTAGGAAAAAAAAGACACGTATGTGTATAACTTGGTTAAAGACTATGTGTATAACTTGGTTAAAGACTATGGGCAGGATTCACGAAGGCTTGCACGGATTGTAATAGACGTGCAACACTCCATGCAAGCCTCGTGATCCAGAAACACCCTAAGCTCCGTGTAAGAGACCAGCTAAAACGTCTCTTACACGGACTGGGAGTGGACATGCTAAATACCTCACTTGCATCCGAAAGGTATGCAAATGAGGTATATTAGCGATCCACGAAGCAGAAACCAGTCTGTGTAGGAGACATTTTAGCTGCAGAAATGTACTCAGCTGACAACTGAGTACATTTTCTGCAAATTCCACAATGGAGTGATGTCAGCTCCAAATAAAGATTGCATATGACTCAGGCAGCATGCCAATGGCCAAATATGTGGCCATTGGCAAGATAACCCGATGCAAAAATATTAAAAATATAATTTTTTTTTCGGCGATCGAAACCCAGCACAGCCCCACGCAAATGGGCTGTGCTGTATAAAACCACAAAAAAGAAGGTTATAAACCCACAAATGTGGGTTTCATGCAATACATGGAATGACAATGCAGGGACCAGCAGACCAAAACCAACATGGCCACCGTGTAGTGGTTGCTAAGGGGGGAAGCTGAGTCTAAGACATGTAACTAAGCATTAGTAGGCAATCTCATGTAAATGAGGGTTCGGATACTGAATCTCACAGTCACATACCAAATGAGCACAGTCTGAGTAGTGTAAGAGATACAAAAGGGGGAGGAATAGAGTAGGATAGGTGACATCACAGGGGGGAATGGTAGAAAGAAATGCAGTTCATTGGAGGCCAGTGTAACATGACAGATGGCAGGCACAGATCATGGAAATAGGTGTGCCACTAGATAAGTCATGGAAAGTCAAGAAATGGAAGGTGTGCACTGTTACCTACACCAAAGTTTCTTGCTGGCCGTGCATGCGCACGTGTGTGCGCCATGAAGCACGAGTAGGACAGTGTGCGCGCGTGTAAGGCAGTGTGAGCATGTGGGAGCGTGTTGGGAGATGTTTAACACTGTTTGCGCGGGTGTGCACGCGTGTAAGGCAGGCTGAGTATGTTGGAGGCTGTTGGCAGACGTGTAACAGTATTTGCACGGGTGTATGCGCGTTTAAACCCAAATAAGTAGATTATGAACTGTGTAAGCCACTGTGAGCGTGTTTCAGATAGTATGCACGTTGCTCCCCCCTGAGGAAACAGAGAGGAAAAAGGAAGCAACAGAATTAATAGGAAGCTAGCAGGGATAACTGCTGAAGCTAGCAGGTGAAAACAATTAGAAGCAGGCAATTACACAGGCAGAATAGTAGCCCATCACTGTGGCATTTTCTGTAATCAACTGTAGTGGTCCAGGGAACCACAGGTCATGAAGAGATTCTATATCATGGATCACAGCTAATGCCTGTATCACATTTATGTGCTTCGGTCAGTCTGAACTTCCCACAGGCTTTACACTTTTATCCCCATAGAAACTGCTCTCCATGCAAAAAAAAAGTGTCTTATTGCTGATACCAATACAGTTCTTTCTTGATAAAGTCCAAAAATGGAGTCTGAAAATTCTACAATATGAGAATGTTGGGTCCACATTTTTTTAAACATTACATTTTTTTTCTCATGTATAACCTGTAAGAGGAATCATGAAAATCAGAGAAGGCCTGAATCATAGAATCCTGAGCTGAAGTTTCATACTGATTGGAGAATAGGAACAGTATCCATATACAAAATTACTTTTTACTTTGTTATGAATGCATTTGAAGAGATGTATCTAAAAGGCAGTCTAAAAGTGTAATCCTGTGTGACAGAGGTCAAGGAGGATTTTTGACCATTTATCTGAAGCCCAGATTGGTAAGGAATGAAGAAAGCCATGTTAACGACTCCTGACATCTGGCAAAAAACCCTGAAAAGATCATCAAGTAATCCAAATAAGGAAAATGCGATAAGCATCTTTTAAATCTAACACTACCATAAAAATATGAAGAATAATGACTGACAACAGACTCTGATGGGTCACCAATTTAAATTTTGGTACGTTCACAAACCATTTGAGAAAGGAATCTACAGCTGGTCTTCAGGAGCACTCATTCATTGAAATCAGAAACATCTAGTCTAATGGCACTGGTAGTATGATTCTTAGGATAACTATGTGTTGAAGAACCTGAGGAAAACATTCTGTTTGGTTTGGAGGGCAAGGAGGAATTCCCTAAATGGAGGTATGCGTATCCAGTGCCAACTGTAACCCTCATGAACCAGTATTAGTACCCAAGAGTCTCAAACCATCTGTTTCCAAAGGGAAAGAGAGAGTCAGTCTATGGGACAGACTTAGAGATGCACAGACAGGAGGAGGATTAAGGAGTTCTGGCAGTGTCACTCTGAAGGTGCAATCTGTCCCTTTTTTTGAAAGGATCCCAATTTTTTGTTACCTCCCCTGCCATCTCTCTCTCACTCTCTCCTTTTTATAAAGAAAAGAGCAGAAGGTTTGTAAGATTCATAATGTAGAGCTTGAAAAATCATATCTCCTTGAATTAATTTCCATCTATCAAGCTGTTTTCATCTTGAGTATCAGCAGGGCCAAAAAATCTTCTTATCTGCATTACAGTTTAAAATCTCAGATTTTATCTCATCCAAAAACTTGTGTGTACATACCTAGCCATATCTTCTCAAACCAGTAGCAGTAGTAGTGGCCCTAGAGACGATATCTGCACATTAGTGGCCTTAGAGACAATATCTGCACAATCATACCTACCCTTCAAAGCCTGTTTAGACACCCTGAGACAGTTGGAAATTATAGTATTCACACAGGGCCTACCTTCTGAAGGAAATGTGAAAGAACAACCTCACAAGCTGTCAACATCTGAGTGAATAGACCTGAAGAAGGAAATTATCGTATGAAATCTGTACAACACCTTACATACTTATCCATGGGAGTAGGGTTGGTATTAAGAACTGTTCTGCCTTTTTGGGGGATACTGAAGGCTGAAAGTCAGAGTTATTGCAGACCAGATTTAACACATCCCCCAATACTTGCATAATAGGAAGAAAGGGTGCAGTGTGAGGTAAATCCATTTGCAGCATATCATATCTCCTCATTTTAGGAGGAACAACTATTTGTTCCCAGAAAAACAGATAATTCATTCTGGAACTAGCCTTAGAAAAATAAAACTCTGCTAATTGAGTTGGAGGGGACAAACATTCCTCTGGTCAGAGTTTTGAGCCTGAGAGTCAGAGAAAGAAAAAATCATGCTTCTTTCTATGTCAGAATCCACTGACATTTTCCTCAGGAAAGATTTCTGCTCTCCAGGATAGAAAGCCTGCAATATACTCCTGGCTAAGGTAAGAAAACTATCTTTATGAAAGGACAAAATGTTTTTGAATGATCAACATCTAATCTATAATTTCTTTTTTCTAGGGACATCATTGGATGAAGATCAAAAAGGGGGAGGCATATCACACCAAACAAGGTTTCTTTCCCTGAACACCCTGAGAATACCCTCTCAGGGTGCCTTCAGCACCTAAAATGGATGGCTATCCCATGCCCACATCAGACACTGGAATAGCCAAACAAGATATTTCTGACCCCCCCCCCTGATCCATAGTGACCAGCAAGGTTATACCAGATGGATTCATGTAATCCAGTAAGGGGTCTAAGTAATCAGTAATGGCCACTGCAGTAACTTACCATTGGCTGAGGCATTGATGGAGCCTACACTAAAGGCAAGGGATTGTGCTTCAACTGTTTTCTTTTTTTTTTTCTTTTTAGGTAAGTTGAAGGAAAGAGCAGTAGGACTGGTGTAAGAATCTGTGATGTACCCGAGGGAAGCCTGATTGCCGGTAAGCACTACTGGGCATAGCATGTTGGAAGGTAAGACATCAGACAAGTATTCACAAGCAGCACACACACTTCCCTACACAGTCCCTCAAAATTCAAAAGTAAAACCATAAGCAGTCCACCAAAATACTGTCAGAACTCTAAGCTCCTTTCATAGAAAGTGAACAGATAGAAAGCAAGAAAAAGAAAAGGATGTTTCCAAACATAAAATACATTTCTAGCCCTGAAATATGCTTCACACTGCTTAAAAATAATGCCTTCAAACAAAATGTCTCAAGCAGTAAAATAAGGAATGCAAGTAGTCAGGAAGTGGTACACAAGTACTGAAACACCAAACAGTGTTTCAAGTACATAAAAAAAAACAGAACCCAAGCATTAAATCATTACACTTCAGTTAAAATTTCTGAAAAACATTAAATATTTTCTCTCAAAAGCAGCCACATTATTCAATATAACAATAAACCCCGTTCTAAAAATAGCAGTTTCTGACAAGAAACTTCTGATATTAATAAAACTGTCGCATTATTCAGAAACAGAAAATATATCAAAAATATTTAAAAATATTTAAAAAGGCAATATTTTCTGTGGAAGGGTTCCCCTATGGGGACTTATCTGCCAGAAATTAAGCCCGTAGCCAGTTGTTGTTTCCTTTGAAGTCTTTCACCTGTTATCACTTGAGTTTTCAAGAAAGTTCAAGAAATTCTGAATTACTGTTCACTTAGAATGCTGATTTCCCTCCACAAGTCGGCTGTCCAGTCTGTACTCAGATTGAAGGTATGGGAGTATGTCAGTGCTTTGTAAAGTATACTAGTTGTTGCATCCTGAAAAGAATACAACTGAAATAGCCAAAAAGCTACTGCAGTAGTGAGAATGATAAACATTGGTCTTTGAGTGTTGATAAAAATGAATACCTGTGGTAAACAAGGTTTTGCCTTCTTGCTGACTTTTAGATAAAGTATTCTTAACATTGATTTTGAACAGAAATGTGCCATCATAAGAGGCATTTAGGAAGGACATCTTAAAACACGTCTATATTACCTGATTGAACATTTAGGTTAGCGAATACCTAAACGTCGAACTGGTAATATCGAAAAATTAAAACAGCGAACGGACGATTTAACGTAGGGAATGAATTCCCTCGGCCGCGAAAAAAAAATGAAACCAAAATGAAGTGGGGGGCTTCGCTCATAACACCCCCCAAACTAAATATACCAACTCTGAGATTGCTCTACAGTGGGGAAATGGGCAAAATCCACAAAATGGCCAAGGGAATTCTTTCCCTGTGTTAAATCGGCCTTCTACTTTTTTTGCTTTCGCTATTACCAGATCGACGTTTAGGTATTCACTAACCTAAATGTTCGATCAGGTAATAGGAACCCCTTAAAACTGTCCCCAAGGTCACCTAGCCACAAACTGGCATGACAATGTACAGCAGTACTAGAATCTGCTGCTCTGGATGCACCATTGACTGCTTTAGAAATCATTCTCATAGAAATGTTAGTAATAGACAACATGGTGGCCAACTAAGAGTCCATCGACTTCCTCCTCTCTCTTGTCTGGAACCTTTACAGAGAGTGTAACAGCTCATTAGTTGATTCCCTCTGGAGTCTATTAATGTGAAAGACATCATTTATGCCCTTAGGGAAAAGTTCCAGAGGCACAGGCACACTTCCCTAAATGATCCACTGCCATGGACTTTGTTAGGTTAGTAGACCTTGCAGCTTTCCTCAGGCAACTCTTTCCTTTTATTTGCTGCAATAAAGTACAGTCATGAACATGTTGCCATAATGGTAGATGTCTTACCCTTCACTGTTTCAGTATTTTTAGATTAGGGACCCCCCAACAAGGGTGGCCTGATATCCAGCCAGTACATCAAAGCCTTTTTAGGTTGTTTTAGGGTACGCCGTATGTCACACGTATGCTTCTGGCATAGTGTAGGGCATAAAGTTGATGTCCGGACCTACCATTCTCAGAGCTGAGAGCCCAAGTAGGAATGTCAATCCATGGAAAAGAGAGGTTGTCAGTACATCCAGAAGAGAAATAGACCAGAAGGCAGAGGGAGGGAATGAATACTACAACAGTGAAGCGAAGGACATCTACCATTATGGTAAAGAGATTACACAATTGTACTATGTCCTTCCACTTCACTGTTGCAGTATTCTTTACATTAGGGAGAGTGCCAAAGCTCAGGAAGAAACTTGGGAGGAGGAAGGACCTGCAGAGCCTTCTAGGAAGCCATGAAGGATGGCCCTAACAAAACCAGCTCTAGCTCTGGAGATTCCATCCAACTTGCAGTGCTTGGTAAATGTATGCACAGAAGTCCAGGTAGCTGTCTCAACAATAGCATTAGTATCCAAACCCCTGAAAAAAGCAACAGAAGAAGCCACAGCTCTATTAGAATGAGCCTTAACACAATAAGGAAGGCTTTTATCATGAACAGAATAACAAAAAAATAGCTTTTGAGATCCAAGAAGAACAGTTTGCTTGGATACAGCTAATCCTAAGGACCTAGAATGAAAGGAAAAAAGAGCTGATCAGATTTCCTAATAGTCTTAGTCTTATTCAAATAAAATGTGTGTTATTTATCCACTCACTGAGAGATTGTGGAGAAGGGAAAAAAGTGGACAAATTAATAGACTGATTAAGGGACAACTCATTCACCACAATGAGAATAAAACAAGGATTACTACATAAAGACATCGTGTCCTTATGAAAAAACAAAAAAGGAGGACAACCCATAAGAATTTGAAGCTCAGACACCCATTTGGCAGAAGTAAGGGCTAACAAAATAAAGGTCATCCGAGAGCAATGCTGTAAGGAAGCTGAAGCTGCAAGCTCAAAAGGAGCCAGAGTCAATTTTTACCAAAACAAAATTAAGATCCCAGGGAGGAGGAACAGGCTTCCTTGGAGACCTAATATGAAGGGCACCTTTTAGGAATTGTTTAGCCTCAAATCTAGAAAGAAAAGGAGGAGATAAAGGCAGACAAGCTGAGATAGCTGATAAATGGGCTTTAACAGAAGAATAAGCTAACACAGCATCGAGCAATTCACACAGATAAGAAAGAACCAAAGGAGTATCCACAGGAAGCGGATCCAGGTTTCAAGAATGACACCAAACAGAAAACCTCTTCCATTTGGATAAATAGGATTTCCTAGTATTGTGTTTCCTGGCCTCCTGCAGGACCCTAAGCATGTTCTCAGGAAAAAAGGTGTCTATGTGAAATCAAAATCCTATCACTTACAGTATCAGTTGAAGAGTGAACAGGTAGAGATGGATGAGAGATCCCTTGTCCTGTGTGAGTAGGTCCACCCTGTGAGGTAACTTGTGATGATTGCCACTGGCTAAATGCAGAAGAGGGAACCCAATGCTGTCTTGGCCAAAAGGGAGCCACCAAGCATCTTGCTGAATTTTGAACAGGACTTTTGGAATGAGAGGAAGGGGAGGGAATGCATAAAAAAACTTCCCCTTCCAAGAAAAAAAGAGGGCATCTACCTTCCAAACCAGAGGACCTGGGACTCGGGCACAAAATAGAAGAATTTGCCTGTTCAGAGGGGAGGCAAATACTGTAAATCTATTTGAGAAGTACCCCTCTGATGGACAATGTTCAGAAACATCCCTGTGAACCAGCCTTTCATGGGACTGAGTTAAGGACCTACATAGAGTGTCTCCCACAATGTTTTGATCTGAGGGAATGTAAACTGCCTGAAGAGTCACTTGATACTGTACAGCAAGACCTCACACAAGGACAGCCAACCGACAAAGAAGTTAAGATCTTGTTCCCCTTGTTTGTGTACATACCGCATCACTGTGGTATTGTCTAGAAATACCTTGAGAGGTCCTGGGGAGAAAAGAGGATGAAAAGCCTGAAGAGCCAGCAGAAGAGCTCTCATCCTGTTGAAGAGGCAACCACACCCCCTGCACCTTTATGGAGCCAAAAGCTGTTCCTCATCCCATGTCTGAAGCATCTGTGAACAGCTCCTGAGAGGGAAGAGGCGATGAAAAGGGAGCACTGGATTTAGAAACAACTGCTGATCCACCATTGAAGTTCCTTCTTTAGACAAGGTAGAAGAGAAACTATAAATTCTGGGGGATGTGCATGTTGAAACCAAACTGACTTCAGGAACCACTGAAACTTTCTGATGTGGAGTTTAGCCACAGAGTGCATAGGGATGGTGGAGGCCATAAATCCCAGAGATCTCAGAAACTCCCTGGCTGTAATAGAGGCCAGAGGAAGAAGAGTTTGAAAGAAGAAAATGGATGTCAAGGCCTTGGAAGGAGGCAGGGATGCCAGCATACACACCATCTGAATCATACACCCCACAAGAACATGGTCCTGAAAAAGAGTCAGAAAATTTTTTTGAAGTTTATTGTGAACCTCAGGCTTTGCAGAAGGGAAATGGCAAAATGAAGATTTTGCAACAGGATCTCTGGAGAGGATGCCTGAAATAGAAAGTTCTCCAAGTAAGGAAATACTTGGATCCCCTGAATCCTGCAAAAAGCAATCAAAGGAGTGAGGCATTTCATGAGTACCCTTGGGGCAGTAGAAAGGCCAAAGGACAAAGCAGAGAACTGAAGATGCCAAGAATTAACAGAGAAATGTAAAAGTTTTCTGAAAAGGGGATGGATCAGAAAATGGAAATAAGCTTCCTTGACATCCAAAGATACCATGTAAGCCTGAGGAAGCAAAAGAGGGAACAACGTCTGAAGGGACAACATTCAAAAGGAGGGTACCTTCAGAATAGTGTTTAGATGAGACAGGTATAGAATTGGTTTCCAAGTACACTCTTTTCTGGGTACTAGAAACATCCTGGAGTAACCCCCCCCCCCCTTGGGACACAGGCACCTCTTGAATAGTACCCTGAGTCAAAAGGTCTCAGAACACCTCTGGAATGGAAAGTTATTTCTGGAGGGGCTGAGGAACACCCTTAAAAGGGGGGAAGGGACTTCCAATGAATAATGGACAAGACCCAGGAATCCTAATTAATCTGTAGCCAAGCAGGAAGAGAAAGAGAGAGGTGAAGAGAAAGACAAAAGTGGCTGGGAAGAATAGGATAGTCAGACAGCACCTGGTTTATCTGGAAAAGGAGACTTTTGAGGCACTGAAGTCTGAGTAGCCTTAGCAGAAGGAGCCTGCTTGCCACCCTTTTTGCCCTTAGAAGGAGGGCGAGATTGCTTTCGAACAAAGGCTGGCTTATTGTGGTAGTTTCTCTGAAATTTAGGCACAGGTGAAACAAACACATTTTTAAGTTATGTAAAGCCTTGCCCTCATAACTGACCCAAAAGCAGCAGCCTTAGAGGAAGCATCTACTGCATCATAGCTACACTTGATGGAATGACGAGCCACCTGAGAGGAAGTCCCTAAAAGGGAAAGAGAAGAAGTTTTACCCTCAGAGTCTGAAAGATCAGAAATAACCTGAGAAGCCTGGAATAGGGCAGCCAACAAGTACCTGGACATATGGGACTGTTTAAAAGCCCCAAAAGCCAAGGTAACAGAGGTGTAAACCTTCCTTCTTAGCCTTTCCATTGTCCTGCTATCTTTATCAGAGGGCAGTAATTCGGGAGAAGGAAGCAAATGAGAAAGCTTTCCAGAAGCTACAGACACCAACAAGGGGTCAGTAGAAAGACTTTGTACAAAACTTTGCAGTCCTCAGACACGCTATAAAATCTATCAGGTTTCTTGGTAGCAGGTGGACTGAGACTTTGGAGCCTTAGAAACATTGGAAAAAGGATCTAACAAGGCAGCCAACACAGGAGGAATAACAAAAGATTTAGGAGAATCCATCTGCAGCAACTCATAGTATCTTTTATGTACTTCACAGACCTGAGCACAGTCCCATTTTAAGAACTCCATCATCTTGGAGACCATGTCCACAAAATAAATCTGTTCAAAGGGAGTATCAGGACTGGTAGATTCCTCTTCCTCTGATTAATAGTCCAAAGGAGATGGAATCTGAGAAAAGTAAGCAAGGGATTCCTCATCCAAATCCAGCTCCTCCTCAGAGGAATTCTGTCCCCCGGGTGTTTTTAAGGGGGTACAGGACCAAGGGGAGGCTGGAACAGAAACTCCATTATGAAGTTTCAGCTCCATCAAAGCACTAAGCAAACCCTGAGTGAAGGCCTGTCATTCACTCTATGTATCCTCAGGAGCAGGAGAAATAGGTTTAGTCTTTTGCTTTTTCTTCAATGGGTCATCCAGCTTATGAAATTTAGACAACATTCAATGATGGTAGTTGAGACTTCTTCTCTGACTAATATTTCAGGAACCCCCACAGGCTCCTCAAAAATAATCAGCTCTGGTTCCTCTTGAGTGTCCAAAATGGATGACTGTAAAGCCTCCTTGGACGTACTGAAAGTTAGATCCTTGCAAACCTCCAACCCGGTTGCAGTAGAGGAATCCAATAACAAAAGCTGGGCGAACATCAGGGCATTCACTCACCTCAGGAGAGACATCTGATGGAGGATGAACAGCAGAAGATTCTAGCCTTGGTGTCTTGGCCTTCTTCACTGATGGCTGTCTTTTGGAGAGGGAAGTACCCTCTATCATGTCTTTCACAAGAAGCTTAAGACATTGATTTCCAAGATAAAGTGCCAAAGAAGACAGTCTACTAAGAAGAGTTTTAGGTACAAAAGCCTGCAAATGGAACACACCATATGGTTGTGAGAGGCATCTAAGCAAAAAAAGACACTGGTTGTGGCAGTCTTTAATCTGTCTCCCACACTGGCATTTACCCATCTTGGATGACCTGAAACCTCACAAGCAACAATAAAAAAGGATAACTAAAAAAGAACCACAATGGGGCATTTACCTGCAATGTCTTGGTGAACCAGCAGCAGAGCAGAACAGGCATTCAGACCAATGATCACGGAATAGCATTCGGACTGGCGGCAAAGAACATTTGAGGATGGTACATCCAGGTGTCACCTTTATGCCCTACCTTATGCAAAGAGCATATGTGTAATGTATGGCATACATTAAGACAACCTAAAGGGCTTTGATATACTGGCCAGACACTGGGCTGCTCTTGGCAGGGGATCACTGATGTAAAGAATACTGCAACAGAGAAATGGAAGGACATCAGTAGAGTCCACAAGAGAACCTTTACTCCAATGTGTGCAATCCTTAACAAGGGCTATCACCTCATCTGGCTTACGAGGCATTGGCTCCACCATATCTGAATCCCACCTCTGTGAAACAGCACTTATGAGTCTGTCAGCCTGGGGATCCACTCACGAGATAGATGGATCCACTGCAAAGCCTTGAAGAGCATTACCTCATCAGGGGAAGGGACAATAACTTTTCTAGTATACCATTTGCCTTAGCAGTTCCATGATCTATGGAAACTTGTCTTCATCAAGGTGTCCTTTGTGAGAAACTCCAGTGGGGAGTTCCAGTGCCTCCTTTTACATGTGAACATTCTGCGCTGCACTGGTGGGAAAGGCATTGAAGAGTTTAGAAGAGTATTTTGCTCTTTGAATAAGGGATGGATAGAGGCTTTCTGAAGCATACTGTCCCTGGGACAGATGATGAGATCCTAAAGATACAGATACATTGGGGGGGGGGTCTGGATGGAGACAAGAAGAGTGAGTCATCCCCATCCCAGGATGACTTTTAGGGCCAGGATTTTTCCAAAAGTCCAGATTGCTGTGGAAGAGCCAATGGAATGGACCTCAAATCTGAGGCCAAATCTAATGTCGACAGATCAGATAATGAAATCTCAGCCACCGATGTTCCAACCAGATCCAAGGATGAGATTGAAGCCAAGCTGTAAAATTCCAAAGCACCCAGAACCAAGGACTGCCCAAACCATATGGCGTTATATCCTGCTCCAAGCTTTTGGCATCACCCTCTTGAACCCAGGATGCCATTGGCTACAAGAACTTCAGATTCAAATGGGTTGGAAAGACTATCTGGGCCAAAGTCCTTAAGGCTGTCAATGCGACTAGGGCCATGACTGGAGGGAACCTCAGTTTCCACCAAATCCACCATAGAGACTGAAAAAGGACCAACTATAAAGGGAGTGGATGGACCAGCTGTCTCAACCCTCAGCTTCAATAGTGGAGGAATAGACTTCTATGTCTAGGTGGACCTTAACAAAGGCTTACATCATTGTATTCCAGTCTATGTCCACAATGCTACCAGAGGATTTAATGGACCATGCTGATGGAACTGAGGATGGTCTTGAGTTCAGAACTCTTAAGAGCTCCCCCTTGGAAGACCTGGACCCCAAGGAGGAAAATCACTTTGGAGAGCAATTGGAAATAATAATAAGCTCTGAATCACATGAGGATGGTGAAGGGGGTCAGGGTTGACCCAGTCCTATAGGGACCAGAGTCCAGGGTTGGGAATACCCTGAGGATCTGAACATTTTCAGAGCCACGGAATCTTGAATAGGAGGAATAAGCTGTCCTTTTTCTTCTTTTTCCTTTTTTCTAGTCTTAGAACCATTCTCTCTGGACTTTCTTTGTCCTGTCTGTCTTTCTTTTTCTTTGTATTTATCTGAAGATTTAGAAGCCTGTCTCTCTGCACCTTTGGGAAGCAAAAGAATAGAATTACCTTATGAAGAACAAGCCAATTTTCTCACTGACTCTGGGTCAAGGTCTATTGGTGAAAGTAGGAAAAAATATCACACTGAGAGTCAAAATTAACAGTACCCTGGCAGGAGACGCATTGATTATGCGGACCCTGGTGCAGGATCCTATGCCTGCATTTCAGGCATTTCTTGAAACTTGATGTCTTTTCCATAGCTACAAACACTCAATGGACTACATCTGTACAGACTAAGAAAAACAAAATCTGAGAAACTGAGAGGCATGAAAATGCCAAAACTGAATGGAGTGAGGAACCTTAATATATTGCAGAGCTTGCTCGCATGCTCTCTCTCTCTCTCTCTATATATATATATATATATATATATATATATATATATATATATATATATAGAGATACACAGATGGGTTTACTATTAAAATGTCGATCTGAAAAACAAAATCCCATTCGTAACATCGAAGAAAACAGTGAAAGTCATAATATACAGTAGCTCACAATGCTGAATAAGCTGAACAAATTCAGCAGATTCGACATTGTTTCCGAACAAAGCATATGCTGTCTGTATAGGAGCTCTGGTACGTGAAACACCTACACCTCACATCACGTCTTTGCAGGAGGACAAGCCACCCTGTGTCCCCCACACCCTTTGCAAGCTATATATTCCAACTCTGAGATTGCACTATAGTGAGGAAAGGGGTGAACGCCCCAATACATACTGCACAACAATCTCTGTATATTGCTTCGAGTTTGTACCAGCAAATCCACAGTAGCATTCGCTGATGTAAACTTTCGTTCATGTAATGCTTGGCAACACGTTAATCGAACACCTAATGTTTGATTTTTTGATTGCCGAGTATGTCCGTTCATCATTTTGATAGTAAACCATATAGATGTATATATATATATATATATATATATATATATATAGATAAACTTATCATATTAAAGATAAAAAAGCATTCTATTATAACCTTTTTGGAATGATCCTGGAACCCCTACCTCCCCCAACCCTAGCACAGAAAAAACACCAGTGGAGACTGCCATCACTTTCAATACTTACTTTGTTGAATCAGTATCCAAACTTCTTAATCCCAATAGCTCCAATACAACGAACTCCAAAGGCCCAGCTTCCTCCTCAACTACCCCACCTAAAGTCTTCTCCCTTAAGCCTGCCTCTACAACTTACATGAGAACCCTGCTCTCTAAACTTAAACCATGCTCTGTATCTGCTGATAACATCCCATCATACTTTCTCCAGATAGCTGCAGACTCACTAGCCTACCCCATCTCCATCATTATAAACCACTCAATCTCTGAATCTAAAGTACCATCAATCTGGAAACACTTTTACACCCTACCTATCCACAAAGGAGGTAACTCCACTGAAATCTTTAATTTCAGACCCATTGCCATCCTTTCTCCCCTGTCAAAAATCCTAGAAAAATGGATACATACTCAAGTCATGGAACATCTCTCTAAGGAAAACCCACTCACTCCTACACAACATGGTTTTCAACCAAAACACAGCACCTATACTGCTCCTCTATCCTTTCTCAATACTATCTCCCTGGCCAGAGATGACCATAAACTTATCTCCTGTCTCTTCCTAGATCTCTCAAAGGCCTTTGATACTGTTTCCCACTCTCTGCTATTAAACAAACTGTCTGACCTCAACTTCTCCCCAAACACAGTGGCTTGGTTTGCAAGCTATCTAAAAGATAGATGCCAATCAGTAAGATGGGACACTGCCTTATCTACACCCCTTGCAATAAAAATGGGTGTCCCTCAAGGGTCCATCTTAGGACCACTACTTTCCAATATCTTCACCAACTTGCTCTATACCTCCTGTACACTTTCCTCTATTATCCATTATGTTACAGTTATAACTATAGAAAACTCTTCCTCCAAACTCTTATCAGCTACCCAGTCTTCCTTTAACTCAGTGGAAACATTGCTGTCCAACAACCAACTCATACTAAACCCTAAAAAAAAAAAAAAACCTCCTACTCTTTCTTCCTAAAACAGCCAACCACATAAAGACTTCTTTTACTATCCAGTCACTTAACAATACCCCTATAGTAGCAAATTCTAGCTCAAAACTTTTCGGTATCACTATTGATGATCAACTAAAATTTGATCTCCATATAAATAAATGTATCAGGAAAACTCACCTCAAATTAGGTCTATTATATAGAAATAAAAAATGTCTCACTCAGGAAGCAAGAATTGCTCTCACACATGCTTACCTTCTCCCCTGCTTAACTTATTGCTCACAAATCCTTACAAACCTTAACTCCTCTCTTCTTACTAGACTTCAGACTACATACCACAAAGTAGCTAGGTTTGCAACTCAACAATCCTATAGATCTCACCACTGTCTCTCTCTATCTAAACTGGCTTGAACTGCCAAACCTCCTCCTTTTCACTCAGCTTCAAACCATTCACTCTATTCTATACCAGCCATCTTTCTGTCCAGCCTTACACTTTGTAATCTCCCACTATGCCCATTCAAGAAACCTCTGCAGCTCTTCCCAAGACCTATTAAACATCTATAAGCCTAAGTCTAAAGCAGGGTGCAATTTATATAGCTACCATCCCTCTATTAAATGGAACAAACTTCTTCTTGAAATTCAAACACAAACATTCTAAACAATTCAAATTAACTTTAAAAGAACATCTCAAAGGGCAATGGATCTGCCACTACTCAAACCCACCTTGATTACACTCTGCAGATGAATGTTTTCCTTTCTTCACTCAAATACTTTACTGTCATCCTCCATCAATAAATTGTAAAAGTTATACCTTACTCAAATGTTGCAGATTCTACCAAGATTCTTAACTTTACTACTACTTTAAAAAAAAATGCCGATATTGTCATCAAGCTGCTTTGCCACGTTTTGCTTGTACAATATTTGTACAATGACTAAATGTAATCTGTAAAATACTGGAGCTTTTCTCCCCGGGACTCTACTGAAAAAGGGCTTCGGCTCAGTTAGTCATTCCCGGTAAACAAATGTAAAATATATATATATATATATATATATATATATATATATATATATATATATACACATATATATGAGTGTATATGTGCTGTGTGTAAACTATATATCAATCTATGTGTTTTTTCATTTTTTTAATTGAAAGACAATGAGAATCCGCTTTATAAGCACATAGTGGAAAATCCCACTCACATTTCATTTTATGGCTTTGAATGTACTTTATGATAATCCACAAGGATGTGATATGTTAAAAACTGAGAACTGTAAGATGAACTGGATAGCAGCATTTCTAGCTTATATATATATATATATATATATATATATATATATATATATATATATATATATATATATATATATATATATATATATATATATATCCAGGACTGAACGCCAATTTATCACTTAAACCTGCCTTTAAAGGGAATAGGTTGAAAAGGAAAATTTAATTTGTCTTGAAAGGCTGTGCTTGTTTAAAGACTTGATTGGTTGGTTTCCCTGTATATAAAGGGCACAGGTGTCTTAACTGGCAGATCTGAAGAAGGGCTCGGAGAAGCCGAAAAATGCTTATCTCAGTTCCATTTTATTGTTTTATCAAAGGACTCTTATTAAAGGACTTTTAACTTCATGCTTTTGTCCTTCGTCTTGGTGGTTGCTACAGTTTGTTTCTTTATATATATATATATATATATATATATATATATATATATATATATATATATATATATATGGGTCTACTTTTCTGGATTGAAATTTCAAAATCTCGAACAAGAAAAGTAGAAACTGTTTTGAGAAAGTGCACTGTCGATGCAGTGCACTTTCTCTTAAGTGGGTTTCTACTTTTCTTGTTCGAGATTTTGAAATTTCTATCAGGAAAAGTAGACCCATATATATATATATATATATATATATATATATATATATATATATATATATATATATATATTCTATAGGGAGATATAGATAGATGCACTTCTTTTTATAAGAAGTGTGTTACAGAAAAAAAAGAGAAGAAAAGAAGACCTCACACTACTTAGAAAAAAAGGTTAGAAAAAAATTCATAAATCTGAACATTTTTGAACAATGAGCACATCCCTGGAGATTTTGTCTGAACAGAAAGGCATCAAATGAAATCAAAGTTATTTCTGTTAGAAGAGTGCATTATGGGAGAGATCCCAAGCACTGGAGAAAACTCTGATAATGTTGCCAGCATGGATCTGCCATGAGATGGATTGCTAATCTGCCTAGACAGATGGCAAGGACAATGCAGTATAATAATTATTTACTTCCCATAACACAAGATCTGCAGGAACATACTCTATAACATACAGGACTAAGTAAGGAAGCAGGAAATAAGACCACAATACAGTCCAAACTTTCCTATGCTGCTTGCTACTTTCCCTTATCCCATAATAATCTGTGCTACTTGCCCTGTCCAGATCAGAGGTAAACCATGGTAAGGTAAACTTCTGTGTGTGTCTGTGTGTGTGTCTGTGTGTGTGTGTGTGTGTGTGTGTGTGTGTGTGTGTGTGTGTGTGTGTGTGTGTGTGTGTGTGTGTGTGTGTGTGTGTGTGTGTGTGTGTGTGTGTGTGTGTGTGTGTGTGTGTGTGTGTGTGTGTGTGTGTGTGTGTGTGTGTGTGTGTGTGTGTCTGTGCATATATGTATAGGCATATATACATACATGCATGCATACATACTTACATATATATATAAAGCACTCAAGACTGACTTGAATAAGGTGTTAGAAGGCGAGCGGGTTGTAACAGAGAATGGACCCACTCCTACTGATCTGCCATTATGGTAAGTACATAACATTTTGTATCTTGTCGGAGTGGGTCCACCTCTGTAATTCTTAGGGCAGAGTCTCAAGATCTTGTGTGAACCTGTAGGAAAACACCTTTGTTAACAGTCGTTCCAAAAGCAGGTTTTGCAAAGGTATGTAACAAATACTACGCAGCAACTGACCAAGTCATCAAGGGCTAGACTCTTAAAGGATACCAGAACTGCTTTTAAATCAGAGCTGCTTTAGTTCTTGTATGGACAATGAGTCTTCGTAAACCCAGGTAATGGATTATTATATTTAACATAGCAAACATCAGTGCAGTAATCTACCTGTCAAAGATAATGTTGGGTAATTAATGCCCCATTGACTTGGGATATAAGAAACACAGGGTTGGCTATCTTTCTTTAAGGACACAGTTTTATCCATATAATATTTAGTTGGCAATGTACGTCTTCAGAGTATAGGAAGTACTTCCCTTGGTTTAAGTAGGCCAGTAATAATACAGGAAAATGCATGTATTGATTAAAGTTTGATATAAAATTTTTGCATTAATATAAGACTGCTCCAGAAAGTCACTGTCTTTGTGTAAGACCAAATAAGTAGGTTAAACAGAGAGCATATACCTTTTAATTTCTTCTGACTGAAATAGAAGTTACCAACATAAACATTTTCCAAGTAAGATGTTTTAAGTCTGGGTAGCAATTTATCTATCTGCTGAGAGCAAAGTAAAAGTCCTAAGGAGTAAATGTATCTGACAATAGAGGCTTCTACAAAAAAATGTCCTTCAAAAAGTCTTTGGAGACTTCATGGGAAGAGATTGAAGATGCAAGTCAAATTGACTTTAACTGGAAAGTGACTCAAACTAGTATTAAAAAGTAATTGCTAGATAGTCAAGTGATACACTGATCCATTCAGAAAATGGATCCTGTCCCTTGCATGAAGCCCACACTGACAAGTATGTCCAGTTGTTAGTACAAGTTTTCATTATATTGTGCTTTTGAGAAAGGTAGAGAACACTGACAACTCTACCACAACTCTACCTGAAAAATCAGGGTTACTGGCAACTACCAGAAGAGAGGAAAAAGCAGTGTGAACCACAGGGAGTATATGTGTGTGTGAGACCTACCTGATTTATTAGTTTCTTTGTTGCTCTTAAGAACAGGGGTCTCTCTAAAAGAAAAGGCAGAAAAAGAGGGAACCCACATCTGCAGGATCCAATATGGAGTTATGAAAATGATCTTGGCCTTGAGAAGTTTTGCTTACGGTACAAGTTTTGTCATGAGAAGTAATGGACCAAAGTGCAGAGAAGTCCAACTGGCCACCTGTGCATTACAGCATCCCTGGGGGTGTCTTCCCAGCAATGGAATGGGGGAGAAGAAATCCGTGTACTTAATGCTGGCCAGAGATGTAAATATATCACAGCAGGGATTTTCCTATTTTTGCTAGATACTCCTTGTTACTGAGGAGCTAAGAGACCCCCTACTGAATAGCAGCAGGCAACTCCTCCGTTTGTCAACCAAGGAAATGGATTTTATGATAATCTGGATTATGTCTATAAAACATTTGTTACAGAAGAGACATTTTAATATTCTCACAGCTTCTTAACATAAAGGCTATGATTGAGTTCCCACCTAATGACCATACAACTGCCACATTTTATGGTAAGAAATCCCACTGGGAGGGAGTACTTGAAGGCTTAGAAGGTCAGGAAGACTAGTCGTATCTCCAGTACAGTAAAGTGCAGAGAAAGCTCTAATGATGTCCAGACAACAGGGAACTAACTGTATGCTTGTTGTAATGTCCCCCCCTTACACAGAGGCAATGTATCTATGGTGTGTGTAACCATGGAAGAGAAGGAGCTAGAGGGGACTTCCAGAAGAGATTGTTGGTAATGCATCCACCCATCATGACAAGGTCTGAGAGATGTGGATTTCATTTTCTATTGTATCCACATTGGAAAATGACTGGGAACTAAAGGCTTCACTGGAGAACTCTCATGTAGAATCTCTCATGTGGAATCATGGGTATGGCTGCCACCATAAGACACAACACCTTGAGACAATGGTAAGATATAACTGTAGATCAGTGAACAAAAACCCTTCCTTCTATTCCTTAAGCTCTGTGTCTGGGACTCTTCCTCTGCATAGCTGAGTGTCCAGACTGCAACCTGTGAATGTCACAGACGAGTAAACTGCAGGTGAGAGTTTGCTACACTCAGGATTATTTGTGGGTACTGGAATAAATTGGTCATTGGCTCTCTGACTGATACTGAGAAATATGGGTATAGAAACCAGGAGACAGTTATCCAAATACAGGAAAAATTTTGTTCTCCTGAGATACAAGTGTGTCACAACCAGACATACGCATTGGTGAACACTCTGGGGGCTTAGGTAAATTCAGAGCTGATAATAACTGTCCCTAACTCCAAAGTGTAGATACTTTCTAGACTGTTTGCAATTTTTACATGGATGTAGGCATTTTGGAATTCCAAAAATCAAACCCACTCGCCTACTATAGCCCAAGAAGGGCTAATTTGGGATGTATATTTTTAACCCTCTGTTTATGAAACTAGCTTGAGACTCTTAGTCTTTTTGCCATCAAAAAGAACCTGAAGTAGTACCTAGATCCTTTTTTATCTGGTGAAACCTCTTAGATGGCTCTTTTGTCTAAGACATTTAAGACTTCTGTTTGTGCTTTTTATAATGAGGTTGGATGCCTAACAGGAGAAGGGATGGAGATACTGGGGCAGTGAGAAAAGGTATTCTGTAACCCTTGCATATCACAGTCCTCACCCACATGTCTATGGTGATTGCTTTCCAGAAGGGAAAGTCTCAATGCTGATGTTGACCACTCCCAAGTGGATATTGGGAATTCATACCTCTCAACATCTTAGAACAAGAAATCTGGACAAAGCCATGAATAAAAGTGGGACAAACACCCAAAATAGGTGCAATTTTTAAATATTGCTCTTACAAACTTAAAAAGTTGATAGAACAGGTTTTGCATTTGCATGACTTTTCTGAAGGTTATAAAGTCTGAAACTAAAATGTCTGTCATTATTTGTTAACTTCACTCCTTAATTATTTGCCACTAATTTGCCAGAAAACCACAATTTTACAAAAAATGGACCAAAAATATGGGGCAAAAATCTGGACATTAAAATGGACCAAAAATATGGGGCAAAAATCTGGACATTCTAAGAAAATCTGTACAGTTGAGAGGTATGCGTGGGATGTCCATCAAAAACCCTAGTCATTAAGTTTTTATCATATCTGAAAATATCCCTGAATTTTACTGTTACAGTGATTTTCACAAAGTTGATAGAACAGGTTTTACATCAGCATTGGTTCTCTGAATAAGAAGAATGTGTGGCATTATGAATGCTGATGTAAAACTTTAAGTGAGTTGTGAGTAATATTTAAAAAATTTTCCATGATTTTGTGCTTTTGTTCCTCCATTATTTTTGGTTTTATTTGGAATTCCTGAGAAAAAAAATCAGAGTAACAGTATGGGTTACATTGGGTTCCTTTTCAGAATTCATTAATTTGAGCCAGGCATGTTAGTGAACACCAACGTTGGATACTACAGCTCTCAAGGAACCATTGATGGCATTATAGGCAAATTCATGATGAGGTTAACTGTTGTAAAACCACTGCCAGCAGAGTTTCTAGCTTCTCTTAGCCAACATTGCCATGGTCTGGATTATTTTGTCTGAACGCTCTTCTTAAAAGCCCACCATATGAGCCACACAATTTAGCACCCTCAAGGAAATGTGCAGGAAGCATAAACATGATTTCCTTTGTGGCATCCACCTTAAACTCTTTACCTTGCAGGGTGGAGCACAGGGATCTTGGGTGTTGGAGCCTTTTAAGAGCTACTACTAACCATAAAGTATCTGGTTTGGCTGCCTCCACCAGAAACTCCAATCCACGGGATTGTGCAGATCATTTCGGAAAATGGGGCCATCATAATAATTACAGTCTCCCATGCAACTTCTATAGTGATCCTAATGATGTTTGCAATATGAGAGACTGCCTACAAAGACAGCTGAGAGGATCTAAGAGTTTTTTGCTGCATCTGCTGAAGTGTGGGCACGGGACAGTTAGCTAACTATCATGTCCAGGATTTTCCAAAATGTAATAATCAGGAGTGGTTTAAGGGGAGCCATTTTCTTTATAATCATTCATGGGGGTGTGAACATGTTTTCACTTGCACAATGTCTTCCTATGCACTTTAGGTGAAGGTAAATTGGAGAAAGAGGAAGCCTTTATCTTAGAAGATGAAGTGGGCATGGAAATTTGCTGTAGGCAAAGTCCCATACATATCCTTGCAACCTATAGGTCTCCCTCTATGACCCAGTAAGCCCATAACTAAACATACTGGGGACACTCCACATTCAATACATCATGGATGACTACCTCAGTATAAACTAGGAATCATACACAACCCAATACATGCATGCCTATCTACCTTCTTAACTGAATTAACTACTGGAAACGTCAACAAGGTGCCTTTATTCTTCCCACCCTCAATCAGAGATAGGATCAGATCCACTAGATCTGTTAGCTATAGTGATTTTACCTGGATTAATCCTTTGTACTCTGTACTCTTAATGGTCAGAGATTTGAAAATGCATGCATACAGTAACTGTCTGTTCAATGCCATGTGCTACGGTAGTAATGAAATCATTCTATGTTGTGCAACTTATAAGTAGGGTATGGCATCTAGGTCTAAGAATGTCATTGTTCTGCTGTATATGGTCCTCATCAGACCAATAATTGAGTACAACCCACACTTTGGTATGTACCTGACCAGACATATGCACCAACTGGAGTGCCCACAGATGTTCTTCATAAAACGAATACAGGGCATCAACATGTCCTACACAAATCATCTCAAAACCCACTCCCTGTACTCAGCCTTCTACAGACTACTGAGGGGCGATCTATGCCTGGCTTACAAAGTATCCTCTGATCCAACACTGATGGACCTGCTGCACATCCACAAAATAAATAGCATCAGAACTACCCAATCTAGAGATCTAAACCTTGTCTGTAGCATAAGTAGGACATGTTAGAGGGCAGGTATGTACTTCATGGATGTCTCCCTCTCTGGAACAGGCTTCCAATCCTTGTGAAGCAGAATTCTTCTTTAATCCCAATTCAAGTATAACTTGGACCAGTGGATAGGGAAACAGAAATTTACCCCTGATTTGACACTATGTCTATAGTAGACACAAGCAGCCAGTAAAAGTTTGACTAAACATGCCCATGTCTATATACCCCTTAAAATAACCCTAGGGTATCAAAATTTGTCAGATGCATTTGGAAACCATGGCTAGGCTCAAAATGGCACCCAGAGGTCATTAGCCTAGTAATCACCAATGAACCTATTTGCTTTGTGAACCTTATATGTGTACTCTTTCTGAGACACAGAAATAATGCAAAGAATATTTTCTGTGGCCAGCATTAAGCAGTGAAAACTACATTGACATTACACACTGCTGCTTTCTGTACGAATCTGGACATGAGAGGCAGAGGGGAAAGACAGAGGAGACCTCTTGGCCACTGTCCTACAATAGAATCCCTTAGTGAATGTCCTTCCCTACTAATCAGGGTGAAGTAGTGACTGCATTTGGTGCTGATCAGGGAAGAAAAGAACAGGAAGGACGGCCCTAGCAGTCAAATATATGATGAACTACCACTGGATTAAGAGACCACTGATGAGGTATTAGAATGGAGCTGTTGAGCCTGCCAACAAGACAGTTGGCTTTCTCTGGAATGTACCTTGCTGTCAGAAAGTGCTAAAAAGCAATCACCCATTGCCTAACCCACATGGCTTCACAACAAAGGGGATACGATTTGGTTTCTTCTCTCTTGCTCAAATACCACTCTACAGACACATTGTCTGTCTAAATCAAGATCACTCACAGAGGGAGAATGTCCAGAAATTCATGCAATGCTAGGAGGACCTCTCTCATCTCTGGGATGTTTACGTGAAGATTGGCTTCTCTCTGATTCCACATTCCTTGGACCATCTTCCCCTCGATATGCAATCCCCCCTCAAGAAACAGGAGGCATCTGTCGTGATTGCTACCATTTGTGGAGGAACAAAAGGGCTCCCTGCTGAGACTGTGGGAGAGTTGAGCCACCATTTCAAATGAGTCTTGCACACCTGAGTCATGACTATGAGAGGTAATAGGGTGGCCTGATATCTGTAATTATTGGGCTCTGAGCAGCTCTTGGAGAATGTGCATGTAGCAAGTAACATGAAAAACCATGACTATAGTGGAGGCCATAAGACCCAGTACTCGAAGTATCAACACTGTCAATGGAGAAGAGTGGGTCAAGAGACACTGGATGGAAGATCTAAGGATCTAGATTCTTTCTGAAGGAAGACTGACTGAACATTTTATTGTATCCAGATGATATCTGAGCTGGATGTAGATTGGATTTTTTTTTTTTTTGTAGTTTACAAGATACTGAAGTCAGAGCTGTAACAAGTAGTCTCTAACTTCAACAAGAGATTTCCTGGTCACAGAAGTCAAGAGCCAGTCATGCAAATATGGTAACATGAAAATCCCTCTGAGTTGCAGATGAGTTGCTGTTCCTGTCATGCACTTAGTAAGTATGTGATGGTGGAAACTTGGGATGAGATCAATGGGCAGGGGTCTGAAGTGGTAAGGATGATCTCCTAGCCAGAACTGCAAAAACCTTCTGGATACCTTTGCAATTCTGATGTGGGGATAGGCATCCTGGAGATCTGTCAAACACACCCAGCTGTTTGCTTTTAGACAGGGCAAAATCGATTACAGTGTAACCATTTTAATGGGAACCATTTTGATATAAAGATTTTGGCTGCTAAGATGTAGAGTGGGCCCAAGGTCCTTGTTTTTCTTTAGCACTATGATGAATCTGGAATAGAATCTGGAAACTTTCCGATCTGGTGGGACCTTTTGGATGGATTTTTTTCTTGAAAAGATTTCATTTTCTCTTCTTCTGGCCATTTTGTGTTGGCAAAGTAGGACATCTGGAAGTGGTTGGGTTTGAAGGAGTGACTGGGAAAAGGTATGACATAGCATCTGGAAATTATCTCTCTCACCAGAGAATCTTGTGTGATATCTATCTGCAAAAGGGATTGAAGATTTATTTTATTTTATTTATTTTACATTTGTTAACCGGGCTAGTCTGGCTGGATACATGTCCATTTTCAGCAGAGGCCCGAGGAGAAAAGCTCCACTATCAGAATAAGACAATACAGTTTACGAAAAACATTACTAAATTAACACTAACATAATGTAATGAGGCAAAATACAAATGAATATACAGTTATCCTGGACTAGTCTGAGTAGATGAGAAACAAAGTTCAGTTAAGGGGCTAAGGAGATAAGCTCCAGTATCTAAATTACAAAGTAAAGTTAAAAAATATCATTAGTCAAGTTGAAAAATATCATTAGTCAGTAGTCATGATAACAAATTAGGTATTAGGAAAAAGCAAGAAATCTGTTAATATAAAGTGTTAAAAGAGCAGGTTGGAATTTTAACAGGTAATTATGTAGTTAAAGATAAGGAAAAGGCAGAAAATAAGGTAGACAGAGAGTGGGAAAAGTATATTAACTGTTTGGTACAAGTATTATGGACTTAGTAATGGTTGGGAGTGTACAGTTGGAAAAGGAGAGGTGGGAAACAGGATAGTGATGAAATGCAAAGGCAGCAGGATTATAGGAGGTCAGCAAAAGGTAGCAAGAGACAGAAAAAGATGGTTAGAAGGGGAGGGAGACAGAAATTTGAGAGAAAAAAAGTGAGGGTCCAATAAAGGGGGCTGATGAAGTCAGTCTAAGTTAGAACGGGAGCGGAAACATTACACAGTAGCAGACTGGAGAGAGTAATAAAAATGCTGAGCTCAGTCGGGATTGGAGCAGGGACATAGCCAGTGAATTAGTAGGTGAATTTTCATCTGTTTTTTGAAAAGGTGACATGAGCTTAGGGAGGTCAGTTCTGTGGGAAGTTTATTCCAGTAAGAACCGATAGTGTTTGCAAATAAGGAATCACCTGATTTGTTATGAGATTTCAAAGTAGTAACTAGTAGCTTGTTGGCTGATCTAAGTGTCGAGATTTTTATAAGGTGTGATGAGTTTATTTAGTATGGGTATATTGGAGGGTAATGTAGAATTTTAAAAGTGATGATCAGTTGTTGTAGGAGTATTAGGTTTGGGAGTTCAAGCCAGTTTAGTTTCTTTAAGTTAAGACAGTGGTGAGTTTGGAATGGAGAGCCAGTGGCAAATCTGGCTATACTGTGGTAGGCAGTATTCAGTTTCTGAAGATTAGCTTTAGATATATTGATAAAGGAAGGAGAGGCGACGTTAATGTAGAAATAAGGTGAGTTTGGGCGAGGGCCACTGGGAAGTAGCAGTAAGATAGGGCTTTAGTCTGTATAGGGCACCAATCTTTTATTGACTGTCTTGATAGTTAAATCAAAGTGATAGTCAAAGTTTAGCTGATTGTCTATGGTGACGCCTAGCAGTTTAGTGCAATAGTCAGGTTTGATGACAGTGCCATTACAGGATGCTATGGAAAAGAGATTGGGGTGGATTTACAGGTTGGGGTAAAGAGTAGTAGTTTGGTTTTGGGATTTAGGAGGAGACAGATATGTTGAAACCATTTTTCTGCTGCAGTGAAGACTAATTGGGTAGCAGAGTGGAGTTCTGCTGGGAAGAAGCAGAGCAGATGAGAGTGGAATCATCTGCATATTGTATACAGGTGGATGTTGGGAGAGAAGTGGGCAGGTTATTAATGAAAATAGAGAAAAGTAGGGGACCTAGGATGGATCCTTGTGGGACGCCAATAGTAATTGGGAGTTGAGAGGATAGATGGCTGTCCCAAAGGACTGCTTGTTTTCTATTAGTCAAGTATGAGTTGAACCACTGTAATGCTTGTGAATCCAGTGAGAGGGATTTTAAGGTATCGAGGAGAAGTTGATGGTTGACCATATCGAATGCTTTTGAGAGGTCCAAGAATAGTGCAGAGGAGAACAGGTTGTTATTTCGGTTTTATTGATAGTGTCAGTGAAAGAGAGAAGGGCAGTAGAAGTACTGTGGTGCGGTCTAAAACCATGTTGAGAGTCTACAAGCAAGTTGTTATTCAAGAGATAATGTAGAAGTTGATGGTGAATGCAGCGTTCCATTATTTTGGATAGAGGAGATAGAAGGGCAATAGGTCGAAAATTGGACAGTTCGTTGGAGTTCCCTCCTTTATGGAGGGAATAATATGGGAGATTTTCCAGCAGGATGGGATTTTGGATTCTGTTATAGTTCTGTTTATTAAGATGGAGACTGGGTAGGCTATTTCGGTTGCAGCTAGTTGTAGATATTCAGCAGGACGTTTGTCAGCAGAAGGTGCAGGGTTTTAGTTTAGAAAGTAGTTTTCGTATATAGGTTGTTGAGACGGTCTCAAACTTTAGTGTGTGGGTACTGTTTAGAGTGGGGGTAATTTGGAGGGATGGGGGGGAGTCATGGTGCTTGCAAGTGAGGTGACTGTTTGAGAGAAGAAGTTGTTAAAGGTGTTGGCTATTATGTTAGGTTGGGTTTGTGCTAAACTAGCTGGGGTAGGTGTTTTGGTGTTGCCTGGATGGAGTAGTTTATTTATTCCTGACCAGAATTTTTTTGGGTTTTGGTTTTGGTTTTGTTGATATTGAAAGTGGTAGTTTTTTTTATCCAGAATGATAAGTTTCTTTGTTTTATTTCTCAGATGTTTGAAATTTTGATGGTCAATTGGGTTTTTTGTGGACCTCCATTTAGACCATAATTTATTTCTAGCTCATAGTTTGTTTAGTTGTAACAGAGAGCCATGGAGCTGCTTTGGAGCTGACTCTGACTAAACGGGATGGGGCATGATGGTTTAGAATTTGTAGGAAGGTATTGTTGAAATGGGCAACTGCTTCATCTATTGGGAGGTATTTTAGAGTTGACCAGTTATATTCTTTGAGTTCATTTTGAAAGGATGCTAGATTGAATTCTGTTTTATTGTATTTGGTACGATAAGTAGTTAGCTTGGGATTGTTGCATTTTTGTTTAGTGATAAAGGTAAGGAGGTGGTCGCTGATATTGTCAGGAGTATTCCTGTTTTATAGGAGAGGGATTGTTGTTGGTCAGTATCCAGTCTAGAATGGTTTGTTTGTGGGTGGATTTATGTATTCTAGTAGGGGAGTTGATGGTTTGGTGAAAGTTAAAGAGATTAAGGTGAATGGTGGGTTTGGGGGATATGCAGGAGCTCCAGTCAATATTAAAATCACCTAAGATTATGGTTTCCTGGGGAAAGGTACAGGAAATCCAGCTTAGGATATTTTCTAGGGTATTGATGTTCTTGCCTGGGGGGATGTAGGAACATATTATATTTATAGCCTTGGATTTATTAACTTGGAGTTTGGTGCAAAGTATTTCAGCATTTGCTGGGGTGGGAGGCAAGGAGTCAATTAAGGCTACCTGAAGTTGGGATTTGTATAGGAGGGCTACACCTCCACCCTTTTATTTGGACGATCTTGCCTTAAGGTGCTGTAGCCTGGGGAGTGAATTCATTGTCTTTGGTACTGGGTTTAAGCCAGGTTTCAGTGAGACAGAGGATATCAAAGGCATAGAAATCAATTAAGGCATGGAGTTGTGTGACTTTGTTGTTAATGCTACGAATATTTAGGTGAGCAATAGAGAGGAGTCAGAGGAAAAGGGTGGGTTAGAATAGTTAGCATTTTGGTTTGAAGGTGTGTGATTGTGGAGGGTATTGGGACCAGGGTTGGGGTGGATGTCCCCATCTATAAGTAAAAGTGTTTGTGGGGTTGAAGGACCTGTGTGTATTTGAATGGTATTAGATAGAGCCGTTTGGAGGTTGTGAATTTGTAATGGTGTGTTTTATGGTAGAGAGGGGGGAGGTAGGGACAGGTAGATAGTATATTAATATGTGTTTGGTTGGGTAGAGGTAGTGTGGTTGTAGTATGTTTGGCTGCTGCAGGAGTTTGGTTGCTTGTGATTTTCATAGGAGGTAAGGGTGTAGTAGTAAAGCAGGATGTTAAGGAGAAGAAGAGGAAAGAGTGATTTAAGGGTAAAAGGCATGTTTTATAGAGTGTGAGGCTAGTAATTATAGGACAGCACGTGTGTAAGGATAGGGTGAGTTAGTGTTGAGGAAGGGTGTGGTTGTAGGAGTGAGGAGTTGATTGGTAGATGTATAGGAAAACTGTTATAGGTAATTGGCTAATTGGGGGTGTGCCTAAGTATGTATAAAGGTAGGACCCCTGGGGGTGGGTGGGATTTGGGGGTAGGGTAGGGGAGCGGAGCGGGGCAGACCAAAGTAAGAGGAGCAGTGAGAGGAAACAATCAGTAAGGAGGAAGGTAAGCACTAGAGACAGTAACAGAGTAGCCAAGGTGAGAGTCGGAAGAGGAGGACATAGGGAGAGAGGGGAAACACCTGGGAGAGTAGAGGAGCGAGTTAGGTAGCGAGCTGTATAAGAACTAGGAAGGAGAATGGGTAGCAGGGTTAAGAGGGCTTTGTCATCAGAAAGAGAAGAGTGCCACAAGCTTATAAGCCTCACGGAGGGTGGTGGGGTAGCAAAAGGAATGAGATTACAGGTGTATGATGAGTGCCATCTAGTGGCCAAATCTAAAACAGCTAAAAGGAGATGGAAGCAGTGCAATATTAAGGTGAAGTAGGGTAGTGGAAAGAATGGTGTAACAAGGCAGAAGGGTAGCTGTGGTAGTAGGGGGCAAAAGGTAGAAACAAAAGATAGTTAAACCAGGGGGGTATGGCTGCTGGCAGATATGGCAGGAGAAGTTGTGCACCTTGGAGGTGCTGGGGTCAGATATTTAGTAATAATTAAGCTAATCAAATAATCTGTTTGTAACATACAATAAAAGTAGCTGTGGCCTTTAGTCCAAGGGTTGTTGGGTTACCCAGGTCTCAGAAACACTCAATCAGGCTTAGGTAGTTGGGTTGAGCTGGTCTTGGAGTCCAGAAGGGCACAACAAATGTAGAAAGGTGATAATAGAAGCTATGCAATGAATAAAAGTAGCTGTGGCCTTTAGTCCAAGGGTTGTTGGGTTACCCAGGTCTCAGAAACACTCAATCAGGCTTAGGCAGTTGGGTTGAGCTGGTCTTGGAGTCCAGAAGGGCACAACAAATGTAGAAAGGTGATAATAGAAGCTATGCAATGAATAAAAGTAGCTGTGGCCCTTAGTCCAAGGGTTGTTGGGTTACCCAGGTCTCAGAAACACTCAATCAGGCTTAGGTAGTTGGGTTGAGCTGGTCTTGGAGTCCAGAAGGGCACAACAAATGTAGAAAGGTGATAATAGAAGCTATGCAATGAATAAAAGTAGCTGTGGCCTTTAGTCCAAGGGTTGTTGGGTTACCCAGGTCTCAGAAACACTCAATCAGGCTTAGGTAGTTGGGTTGAGCTGGTCTTGGAGTCCAGAAGGGCACAACAAATGTAGAAAGGTGATAATAGAAGCTATGCAATGAATAAAAGTAGCTGTGGCCTTTAGTCCAAGGGTTGTTGGGTTACCCAGGTCTCAGAAACACTCAATCAGGCTTAGGTAGTTGGGTTGAGCTGGTCTTGGAGTCCAGAAGGGCACAACAAATGTAGAAAGGTGATAATAGAAGCTATGCAATGAATAAAAGTAGCTGTGGCCTTTAGTCCAAGGGTTGTTGGGTTACCCAGGTCTCAGAAACACTCAATCAGGCTTAGGTAGTTGGGTTGAGCTGGTCTTGGAGTCCAGAAGGGCACAACAAATGTAGAAAGGTGATAATAGAAGCTATGCAATGAATAAAAGTAGCTGTGGCCTTTAGTCCAAGGGTTGTTGGGTTACCCAGGTCTCAGAAACACTCAATCAGGCTTAGGTAGTTGGGTTGAGCTGGTCTTGGAGTCCAGAAGGGCACAACAAATGTAGAAAGGTGATAATAGAAGCTATGCAATGAATAAAAGTAGCTGTGGCCTTTAGTCCAAGGGTTGTTGGGTTACCCAGGTCTCAGAAACACTCAATCAGGCTTAGGTAGTTGGGTTGAGCTGGTCTTGGAGTCCAGAAGGGCACAACAAATGTAGAAAGGTGATAATAGAAGCTATGCAATGAATAAAAGTAGCTGTGGCCTTTAGTCCAAGGGTTGTTGTTACCCAGGTCTCAGAAACACTCAATCAGGCTTAGGTAGTTGGGTTGAGCTGGTCTTGGAGTCCAGAAGGGCACAACAAATGTAGAAAGGTGATAATAGAAGCTATGCAATGAATAAAAGTAGCTGTGGCCTTTAGTCCAAGGGTTGTTGGGTTACCCAGGTCTCAGAAACACTCAATCAGGCTTAGGTAGTTGGGTTGAGCTGGTCTTGGAGTCCAGAAGGGCACAACAAATGTAGAAAGGTGATAATAGAAGCTATGCAATGAATAAAAGTAGCTGTGGCCTTTAGTCCAAGGGTTGTTGGGTTACCCAGGTCTCAGAAACACTCAATCAGGCTTAGGTAGTTGGGTTGAGCTGGTCTTGGAGTCCAGAAGGGCACAACAAATGTAGAAAGGTGATAATAGAAGCTATGCAATGAATAAAAGTAGCTGTGGCCTTTAGTCCAAGGGTTGTTGGGTTACCCAGGTCTCAGAAACACTCAATCAGGCTTAGGTAGTTGGGTTGAGCTGGTCTTGGAGTCCAGAAGGGCACAACAAATGTAGAAAGGTGATAATAGAAGCTATGCAATGAATAAAAGTAGCTGTGGCCTTTAGTCCAAGGGTTGTTGGGTTACCCAGGTCTCAGAAACACTCAATCAGGCTTAGGTAGTTGGGTTGAGCTGGTCTTGGAGTCCAGAAGGGCACAACAAATGTAGAAAGGTGATAATAGAAGCTATGCAATGAATAAAAGTAGCTGTGGCCTTTAGTCCAAGGGTTGTTGGGTTACCCAGGTCTCAGAAACACTCAATCAGGCTTAGGTAGTTGGGTTGAGATAAATAGTTGAGATAAATTCAAGATAAATAGTTCTTGAATGCCTACAGCAGGGTACAGTTGGTCAAGCCTTCAAAAATGCTGATTCTTCTTATCCAAAAAGGGCACCCCAAAATCCTTGGTTTTGTGGATCTCCATGACCTCTGCATCAGTGTTCATTGAAGATGCCACCTCTGTTCCTGCCACTCTTGTTTGAGGTGGAATCAAGGTTTATGCCAGGGTTTCCTAAGCTATGATGATTTGGATCCTTCTGATTCTTTTTGGAGGATTTGTGAGACACCTTAAATTTACTCCTGTCAGTATGTCAGAATTTCACCTTTCTGCTTACACCTCAGGAATTTCTCTTTCACAAATGGACTGTGGAGGAGCCATCATATGGGACATTCGTGAAATATTTTGTTGTTGCAGAAATGAGAGTATTAAGAAATAACACTTTCACGTTATAAGAAAAGCAAATGATGACATTTTATTTTTCAAATAACTGACAATTCTAGTTTCCTGTTTGCAAATAGAGAAGCATCATTTCAGAACAGTCATACTGTCAGTTTGAATGAACACTTAACTAGCAGTCTGAACCTTTGATATATTATAGCCATATAATTAGAAGCACAATATTCAATAAAGAATACAGAAAAGTACAGTTGTGTACACTTACCATAAATGTAGATGTTCGAGTGTATTTACTGTTGCAGTCATCACATTTGGGTTATCCTGCCAGGGGTAGCCCTCAGTCGGCCTGAATACCAGAGGCTTAGTATTTCTGCATCAGTTGCTGTCAGTCCAGGACTGATGTCAGGTCATCAGTGGTATAAAAACAGGCAGCCGATGCCATTACATCAGTTTTTTTTGCCCCAACCATCAGGAGCCCCCAATACGGAGCTAGGTTATGGTGGAAGAACACCACCAGTAGAAAGTAAATACCAAAAGTTCCCTGTAAAGAGACAGGAAGAGAGGGAGAGAGGGAGAGAGAGAGACAGAGAGAGAGAGAGAGAAACCAGGGGGATGGGGGGGGGGGGGGACCAGGACTGCAACAGTGAATATACTTGAACATCTACATTTATGGTAAGTGTACACAACTGTACTATGTTCTTCATGTTTCACTGCTGCAGTAATCACATTTACGTTGATTCCCAAAGCTGAAAAGGGTGGAGGCAGTCAAGAAGACTGGGGCTGGCTAGGATGCCCTGCAAGACTGCAGTGGCAAAGCCTGCCCTGGATTTGGAGAAGATAGGCAGGTGGTAATGCTTGGTGAAGGTATTAACAGAAGTCCATGTTGCAGCCTCCAGGATGTCCCTAGTGGGGACCCGTTTGAGAACTGCAGAGGTGGAGGTTGCCCTGGTGGAATGCATTCAGATCCCCTTTGGGGGTGGTTTCCCATGCTGTTTGTAGCAGAAATGGATGCAGTATGCTATCCATTTAGAGATTGTTTGGATATGGCCTTACCCTCTGCCCCTGCTGCAAAGCTGACTAGCAATTAGTCACTTTTTCCTAAAAAATTTAGTTCTATCCAGATAGAATCTGAGTTGTCTGTGCACGTCTAGCGAGTGCAGAATCCTTTCCCCCTTATTTTGTGGGTTAGGGAAAAAGGTGGGCAAATGAATGGATTGGCTGAGAGCCACACTGGACACCATTTTAGGCATGAAGAATTGGTTAGTCCTGAGGTAGATCCTGTCATCATGGAAAATGATGAAGGGCTCTACAGCCATGAGTGCTTGTAGCTCTGAAACACTTCTAGCTGAAGTGATGGCCAGAAGCAAGACTGTTTTCCAAGAGAGGAATTTTAACTCTGCTGAAGCTGCTGGTTCAGAGGGGGGGGGTAGGGTGAGCTTTTTTAACACAAAGTTAAGGTCCCAAGCTTGTGTAGGAGCTCTTCTGTGTGGCCTTAAGATATTAGACCCCCTAAGGAACTGTTTGATGAGAGGGTGAGAAGAGAGGCAGCTCTGTGCTGTAATGAGCAAAGATGGCAGAGCCATGGATTTTAATAGAAGAGAAGGATGCACCCCTGTGTAGTAGGACTGCTATGTAATCCAGGATGAGTGGTAGGGAGGGCTGTGCTGTTTCAGCTCCCTTAGCCTGGATCCAGGTGCAAAACCTTTTCCACTTATCAGCATAGGATTTTCTAGTGCTGAGGCATCTGGTCTCATGTCTAACATCTAGGACTTGTTTGTTTAGGCTGGCAGCTTAATGAGAGGTCAGGGAATAAGCCAGGCTGCCAGGTATAGAGTCTGCAATTGGAGATGCATGAATTCTCCTTTCTTCTGGGTCAGGAGTGTTGGAATCTGGGGTAGGTGCCATGGTGGCAGGGGTGACAGGCTGCGCAGTAGTGGGTACCAGTGCTGGCATGGTCAGTCTGGGGTAATCAGGATTGCTCTCGGTTTTTCCTCCCTTATTTTGAGCAGTACCCTTGAGATGAGTGGTAGAGGGGGAAATGCATAAACCGAGAGGTTTACCCACTGGAAGGATAGAGCATCCACTTTCCAGGCCTGGCTGTGAGGTCCCCTGGTGCAGAATTTGCTGAGCTGATGATTAGAGTGGAAGGCAAAGAGGTCCACCTTTGGGTGTCCCATTTCTGGGTTACAAGTGTGAGGGTTCTGTACTCTAGCTGCCACTCGTGTGGGTCTAGCAGGTTACTGCTTAAGTTGTCTGCCAGAGAGTTTTGGGAGCCTGACAGGAATTGTGCTAGAAGGTGTAGTTGCATGGCTGAAGCCATGTGCCAAAGGGTCATGGAGACCCTGCAGAGAGGATAAGAGTGAGTCCCTCCCTGCTTGTTAATATACCACATCACTGTGGTGTTGTCTGTTTTGATCAGTAGAAGCCCTGGGGAGAGTAAGGGTCTGAAAGCTGTCAGGGCATGCTGAACAGCTAGCATCTCTTTTTGGTTGATGTGCAGATTTGATTTGGGCTCCAATGAACCTGAATACACCTGCCGTCCAAGTGTGCACCCCAGGCATAGTCTGATGCATCTGTGTTGAGGATCTCGGTGGCTTAGGGTTGTGAGAAGGGAAGTCCCTTCTTGTGGTTGCATGCTGCTGCCCACCAAAGACAATCTTTCCTTAGACAAGGTATAACTGGTAAGATAGTTTCCAGGTCTTAACAGTGCTGACACCAAATGCTTTTTAGGTACCATTGTAGTTTCCTCTTATGCAGTCTGGCATATGGAATGAGTAGAATGCAGGAGGCCATGAACCCTAGAGCCTGCAGGATTTTCCTTGTGGATAGCTGGGTTCTGGTGGCTAGTTGAGTGAAGTAGTCTGTCAGGTAGGCTTGTTTTTCTGGAGTAAGGAATGCCATCTGTGATGCTGTATCCAGACTTGCTTCCAGGAATACAATCTTTTGTGTGGGGATTAATTTTGATTTCTTTTCGTTGATAGCATACCCCAGGGAGGTCAGTAAGTCCTTTACAAAGGTCAGTTGCTGTAAAAGCTTTTCCTGAGTGTCTGCCTGAATCAGGCACTCATCTAAGTAGGGGTAAATTTGAATATTTGCCTGCAAAAAGCAATGGCTGGAGCCAGGCATTTTGTGAAAACTCTGGGAGCAGTGGTTAAGCCAAAGGAAAGCACAGAGAACTGAACGTGCATAGATCCTGCCCTGAAATGTAGATATTTCCTGCAAAAGTCCCTGACTGGGATCTGTAGGTAGGCCTCTTTTAGGTCTAGGGTGGCTAACCAAGCATCCTTGGAAAACATAGGAAGAAGCTGCTGGAGGGTGAGCATTTTGAATTTTGGTATCACCAGAAAGGTATTTAGAATGGATAGATTGAGGATTGGGTGCCAGATGCCCTTTTTTCTGGGTACCAGGAAGAGTCTGGAATAGAAACCTTGGCCTATCTCGTCTGCAGGAACCTGCTTATTGCCCTCATGGAGAGCAGTTAAAGGACATGTTTTTTGGCCTCTGCTCACTGGTTTGGAGGAAGATATGGGAACCCTTTTGGGGTTGGTAGAGTGTGGAAATAAAATTTGTATCCCTCGGACACTATGTTGAGGACCCAGTGGTTGTTGGTAATAGAGGCCCAGTTGGTTGCATGGATGGAGAGTTTTCCTCCTAGGGGCATAAGCAGGTAGGTAGAGGTAAGGGGAGGAGGTGTAAAGTCTTTGTGAGTTCTTACCTTAAGGGGATGGCTTAGTACTTCCAGCTTTTGAAGAAGAGGAACTCCATTGCTTAGATCTCTGCATTCCCTGGGGCTGCTGTCTTGGGGATCTGCTTCCCCTGGGTCTGGGCTGAGCTTGCCTGGAGGGGGCAGGAAAGGACCAGTGCTTGGAGGGGCAATGCCTACTGAACCTCAGAAGCTGGACCTGTAGAAAATCTTTAACTGTCTGCTTAGATTTAGCTTTTTCTTCCATCTTTTTTAAGACCTCTTCTGCCTTGGTGCAAACAAATTGTCTTTGTTCAATGGTGCGTCCAATAATTTTGATTTGACATGGTCTGTGGCAAGGTCTGTTCCTTAAGCCAAGCATGCCTTCTAAGGCCAGAACCAGTGACAGCTGCCCTGCAAGATACTTCTAGGGCATCAAAGCTGCATTGCAAGGTGTGCAGAATGCATAAGCTCTTGTAATTTTTTATTTCTGTACAAGCAGGAAAGAAAGAGATTTTTTAACCCCGACTACCTTCTCATGGCGCCTCTGTGCTTAACACCGAGCGCGCCATGAGAAGATAGGAATTCCATTATGTTAACCCCGAGTGCCTTCCAATAGCGCAAGTAAGTTTACAGCCCTAATTTGAAGATATTGTTGAAAAATAAGTTGAGAAAGTAACTGAATGTTGTTAGTTACCTTCTCAACTTAGGATTTAGAGTGGAGTTAACTGATGGTCGAATAGGACTTTTATGAGTAAATAGGGTCGGAATGCTCTTGAGATTACAGTAAAGAGTTTCCCAAATGAAGCGGTGGCAGCCAGATTCGTACACAACTCGAGTGTGTTATGTGATTTTGACCATTTTATTGGGTAAGATACTGTGAAGTGGCTTCCTAAAATTATAATACACCTATTCACTCAATCACACAAACGGAGCATGTGGGGATAAAGATGGCATCTGCAATCAAGTTGAGATAGATCAGTAGGAAGCAACCGCAACCGCTATCGCAAATATCAGCAGATTATGTTACTTGGGTAAATCATGCAGACAAGACTAATCTTTCTTCTTCCTAGCTAAGCAGTACTTCTGCTTTTACTGCCAAGCAGCCTTGCAAAACTGTTGCCCGTCCACTGTTGTACAACGCTGAATTTGAATATAGTTGGTTTTCCACCGTGTTTGACAGAAAGCTGGTTACTGGGTGATTGGAATGTAGTGTGGCTTTGCGACTGAGGGAAAGGACGTTGTCCTCAGTTTGGGTAATGCTAAACAGGCACTACTGAAAGTAGATTGTATGTGTGTGTGAATGCAGCAGTGACTGTGCATGTATGCATGAGGGAGAGTGAACGGTGTATGAGAGAATGAACGGTGTGTGCATGAAAGCAGTTTGTATGTGTGTGTGAATGCAGCAGCGACTGAGTACAGATTTATGAGAGTGAGTGTATGCATTGAAGGAGAGTGAGCGGTGTACGAGAGAATGAACGGTGCGTGCATGAAAGCAGTTTGTATGTGTGTGTGAATGCAGCAGCGACTGAGTACAGATTTATGAGAGTGAGTGTATGCATTGAAGGAGAGAGTGAGCGGTGTATGAGAATGAACGGTGCGTGCATGAAAGCAGTTTGTATGTGTGTGTGAATGCAGCAGCGACTGAGTACAGATTTATGAGAGTGAGTGTATGCATTGAAGGAGAGAGTGAGCGGTGTATGAGAATGAACGGTGCGTGCATAAAAGCAGTTTGTATGTGTGTGTGAATGGCGAGTGGTGCTTTTCTTTATTATCGTTAAAATAATAAAGTAGTGAAATAACTGGGGCATTCCCTTTTACCACATCTGCAGCCTTTGCAGGAGAAGCTCTTGTAGCTAACAACACTCACCTTTCTATATTCTAACCATGCAGGCAATCAGTAGTTGCCTGTTAGAAAGGTACATCAAGGCCACATTAATTAGAGTACAGCAGCATGTAAAATATCCTGGTTAATATTTGTTACATACTGATTATTTGAGAAACCGTTTATTTTTTTAACACCACCTCTGCACAATTTATTCAGCTTAAATAAGTCTGCTTAAAATGGTCATATTTTACAAAGAACTTTTTCAAAGATTGATTGGTAGCTGCCACAATTAGGAGTTCAAGTTCTAAAACTATCAGATTTATAAACTAGTAATTCAATTTGTGTTTCCTCATGAAAGAATGTAGTCTTTGAAACACTGAACTGGATATATGTGCATATGGCACTTTATAGGTATATAGTGTGCACAGCTCTATTCATTCAGTCATGAGTTAATAACATGACTGTTTTTGTTATTTGAAACTTGTAACAAACTTCAGCAAAAAGCTCTTCAAAGAACATTCACAGAGGTGTTTGCAGTGCTTTTCAGTCTATCCTTGAGTAAGGGGCCAAAGGCCACAAAGGAGAACTCCACACACAAGCTCAATTGTATGTAGCTACAGAAAGCAAAGATCAATGGTTTTATATAATAATCTTCTATTCTGTTACATGAAGGGCACTGTCCTGTTTATTAAAACAACATCTCACAGTAATACAAGTTTACTTTTTATGATTAGTCCAGTCCATGGCTATACTTTAAAAAAAGAATAGGTGAAAATCTAAACCTGGGATAGTTGAAACAAAATAATGCTACTACAGGAAATAATTATAGAGGGAAGGTAGAAAGTTAAATCTATCTAAAGAGCAAACTTGACAGGATCATTGTTTGCCTTTGCCTTCAAGAAGATACACTGCAATGTTGGTAAGCATGTGGTACAATAACATGTGAATCCTAATTTATAGAAATGAAGATGTGACTTGCTGATTAAGATAAATGCATTCAACTGCTGAAGATTATGTAAATGGTACCATGACATCTTTTTTGTTCCATTTATTATTAAAGAGTAGTTATCAGCAGTTGCTGTTACAGGTGAATTACACAGTTATGTTACTATCTGCAGTAGTTTGAAAGTGTTACTCAGGCCAGAAATCAAATGCATTAGTAGGCCAACATGCATGATTATAGATAAGGATTTTTTATATAATACATTTTAATGAATTTTTCCAGTTCAGATGAATACTGTCCTATTTATACCACAATCAAGGTTTAAGTCTTTAGGGGTAATTGTGATGCTGTGTGTTTTGTGTATCTGTCAAAAGTATGATGTGTTATTTTACTGATGAAACTGTCAATGTTTCACTTGTTGGATATGCCTGGTTATAGGGGGCATTGTACTTGACTGGTTTGCAGAATGCTGAATAAAATGGAACATTGACTTCCTTGGACCTAGATACCTTACCTTTGTTTGTACGTTGCAAAACATAGAATGATTTCCTCACTAGTGTAGACATGTGATGGTCAAAGGCTAGATTAACGTGTGTGTGTGTGCCCCCCAAGTTGAAGTCCCTGACTACTGAGCCAAGTATTAGGGATATGGTATCAATATGACAGTTGCAAGGGCTGGCTGACTTCCTGGGGGGGTGCTGTTATGTATTTCTTGGCAAGTTAGTGTTAGTCCATGGCTTAGATGCCAGTTACTTGTCTGTGTTAGCCCTTTATGGAGAGCATTTGTGGCAGTGTTCATTTGAGGATGTGCACATAGTTTAAGAATGCCTTGTGGTTGTCCTTGGCCTGGTAGGAGAAATGCACTTCAGATTTGGCTTTGCTAGATTTTGTCTTCAGATGTGTTTAGTTTTAGACGGCTTTTATCCTCCTGGGTGCTGCACCTCCTACTTTTGGCCATGATTTTCTTCCTTCTGTTCAGCCTATTGATGTTGTGATTCCACCAAGGGTGGCTGTTATTTTTATTTTTGTTTAGCTGTTGGGTTGCATGGTGAGTGTTTACAACAATACATAGGTTTCCTGGGTCATAGAGGGGGACCTATACCTTGCAAGTAAGTGCTATGGGATTTGGCTTATGGTACTTTGAAGATGGAGAAGCTCATGTTTATTGTCCTGTTGGACGTGCCATGAGTCCTACACAACCACCTTTAGTCCCTGTCTGTATAGTAGCTAGTCAAACGTAACTAAAAGGTACAGTACTGGGGTAGTATCAGTTGTAGGAGATAATATCAGGAACACATAGGCAAGAAGCAGCTGAAGCCGCACAGAACAGATGACATTCAACTGGACTGGTACATGAAGAGAGAAAATTCTCCTGACATGTTTTTGATCTGTGAGAACACCTTATAAGATATTATTTTGGGAATGTGTAACATCTCCTAACATTATAGCACTAAGGTAAACTTTCTCTCCCATGTTCCTTGAACAAAATACAGAATCCAACACTAAACAAGGATAACACCATACTGGTGGGCTAAAAATAATTCTAAACCTGTGTTTAAGCTCCAACCATAATGCTATCCTTTAGTGCTGGGTACTGAATAAAACTAGATGTTTGCTTAAAAAAAAATTGCATCATTTCATTTTACTGGAGTGTATTCATTTTTATTCTTCAAGGAAAATGAAATACGTGTGGCCATTTCCTTAGGATGGTTTTCACAGTGAGATAAATGTTATTACTTGCACACTAATTCCAGTATGGAGCAGCCATATATTTTGGACAATATTTCTGGCTTTGTCAATGTGTAGAATTTATTGAATTATTTTGGACTTTTCCTAACAGATGGTAATGAGTCAGTCTTACATACACCTGCACCAGGAATATAATGAATGTCTACGGTTATGTACAGCAATTAGCACCTTTGTCTGAACATGCAGAACCTTTCAGTAATGAAATGGAAGCCATTATCACATTATTAATTTACAATAAGTGCAGTTACAGTATAACACTGAGTCATTATCACTTGTCAGGTAAAACTCTCAGCAGCTGTCACTGTTATTTACATTACTAAAAGTCATTATCACATTGATGAATGCACAAGCCAGATTTGTTTTCTCACTATGTTTAGCTCTCCTGTCAGTCTCCATCCCTTCAGGTAAAGTAAATGTATTTAGTTCAGGGCAAGAGACATTAGATTAGTTCCCCCTGTGATATTCCTTATGTAAATAACTTTGCAATCGCAGTTGGGAACTTGGAGACTCTTCAGCTCAGTCCGGTAGTGCTGCTGTCCTGGGTAAGCATGGCATCAGGGGTGTGAAGAGGGTTTACATTACTTCCTCCCTTTCAGTCCTTATGGTTTACATGTGCCCGTTCTGTGCTCCCTTGTCAGTCATTGTGTGGAATTTGGTGTTTTCACGGGTAGTAGGTATGTACCTAATGCAAAGAGTAATGCCCCTGTGTATAGAAGTGAATATTTGGATGGGCTAACCAGGTAATGCATATGATATACATATATATGTAGTCTTACAATATATTCATAGGTTCATAGGTTCATACTAGGCTATCTGCCCTAGGGCATTTATAAGCCTAGCCAGAGTGTGTTTGGCTTTCGCCACCCATTTTAAATTAATTTTGCTATGCGTTTTTTGAGGTTAGTATACTGTGCCTCTGTCTAACAGTGACACAGAAGTGATAGCCGGGGTAAACCTACGATCTCCCATCCACTCATCAAGATTCCTCTTGAAGAGAGTCAATGTGGGATTCTGCCTAACCTGGACTGGGATTTTATTCCAGAGTGAAGGGAGCCTCTGGGTTATGAATCTGTCCCTCCAGCATGTCCTATTTATTTCAGTGCTGAGGTTCAAGTCTCTCGAGCGTGATGGGATTTGGATTTTCTGAGGTGCAGCATGTCCATTAATTCTGGGTTGACATGGCTTTATACGTCAGGCACAGATCGCCTCTGAGCAGGCGGTATGCCACTGAGTAGAGCTGGAGTTTCTTTAACCGGGCAGCATATGGCATCTGTTTGAGCCCTTTGATCCTCTTGGTGAGGTACTTTTGGGGTCTTTCCAGTTGCTGCAGGTGTCTGGTAAGGTACATCCCAAAAGGGGCATTGTACTCAATTATGGGCCTGATGAGGGATGAGTAAAGAGGTACGATGACCACCCCTGATCTAGATGTGAATCCCTTCATGATTAGGTGGGCTATATAAAATGTTTTTCTAACCACTTTGGCCGTGGTTGTCAAATGAGAGATTGCTATCAACTTGGGTCCCCAGGTCCCTAATGACTTCTTCTGTACTTAATGGATTACCACCTATGTAGTAATTTGTGGGCACTTTGTTTTGCCAAAGGGATGACTATACACTTTTTGGCATTTAGCTTGAGGCCATGGCTCTGGCACCAGTTGTCTGTTTCTATGAGGCCCTTTTGGAGGATGCTTGTGTCGGCTGGAGAGTTGATTATGGCACCCAGTTTGCAGTCATCTTGGTCAGCCACAGTCCTTCTGTGTTGGCCTGTACCGCCGAAATATATACCGAACAAGAGAGGTCCCAGGACTGAGCCTTGTGGGACGCCACTTGTAACTGGTTTGGAGTCTGACATGGCTCCAGCAATTCTAACTATGTGGGTTCTGTCCTTGAGCCAGTTTGCAACCCATCTAGTGACATAGGGGTTTATATTTAAGCTGGTGAGCTTATCTATAATGCCCGAAAGGTATGTATCGAGAAGGCTTTTGAGGTCCAGGTAGGCTGTGTGGACCACCTTCCCCTCGTCAATGGCCTTGGTGACTGTTTCAAAGAAATCAACCAGGTTTAAGAGGCAGGATCTGCCCTTAACAAAGCCAAACTGGGTAGGATCCAGTGTCTGTAGGTCCCCAATATCTTTATTTATGAGGTCCATGATGATCCTTTCCATAGCTTTGCAGGCCAAGCTAGTCAGGCTTATGGGGCAATAGTTTCCAATATCCGTTGAGGCACCTCCTTTGTGGAGAGGGACCACTGTTGCTGTACGCCACTCTTTGGGTACATATCCTGTAGTAAGGCTAAGACTGAACAGTAGTTTTATGTTTGGGTTTAGCTCTTCTTGGAGTTCATGTAGGACGCAGCCCGGGACACCATCTGGTCCCATTGATGCTGTGTTTTTTGCTTTGGAGAGGGCGGCTCTTACCTGAGCCATCTGAGATGTCAGGGGGGCAGCACTCTGTTGGGATAGATATTTGCCCTTTTGGTGGGAGAGGGAGAAGTTTGCACTGAACCTGTCAGCTAGGATGTTGGCAATGTCTGTGGGCTCGGTGTATTTTTTGTCATTTTGGACTAATTCTGAGCATATCTGGGAATTCCCACCCAGGCTCCTAACATAACTAAAGAAAGCCTTGTGATTATCCTTAGTGTCCTGTGCAATTTTTCTCTCGAAGCTGGCCTTAGACGATTTTATGAATGCCCGTAGTTTTTTGCTAATACTGATCAGAGATGCCTTCCCTTTTTGGGATTTTGCTCTATCATGTAGTAGCTTCCTCCTTCTATTGTATAGTTTGTTTATGGCTGGGGTCCACCAGACAGGACGTCTGCCTTTGGATATATCTGTCAAACATCAGTAGTAATCCATTTACATTTTCTTTCCTGTGCAGGTTTGTCCATCTTCTGACACTGACATGGCTTCACGAGCAGGAGAATGAAAAGTGAGCATGTGGGTATGTGGCCATTCCTACATTCACTGGGCTGCCAGCCATGCCTCCAAAGCTGAAAACCAGTACAACTTGAGCTGCCCCACATCCAGTGTGAAGGTATACTGGATTGCAAGAAGAGGTATGGATTGGAGCAGAGTACTGCAGTTGTTGGAAGAGAAGTGTTCCATCTACCCAGAGCCCGACATCCTTGTGCTGCACATTGGAGGGAATGATGTCATCAGTCAACCACTCGGAAGGTTACGGTTTCAAATCAGAGGAATTTTTGAACACCTGCAGTCGTGGTGGCCATGTTGTCATTTTGTGTGGTCTGACAATTCCTTGACAGATATGAGAAACAGCTAACAGTCAATGGGCAGCGCACAAAGCCTGATGTTTACAGAATGGTTTAATGCATGGCTTGATGCACAGGGTCGGTGGATCTACAATCTGTCATGAAAGCATCACCACAGAAGATGTTCACCTGTTCAGAAGGGATGGCATTCACCTAACTGAGGAGGGCACTGCCTTGTTCTTGACCGATCTCCACAATGGCGTGAGGAGAGCTATGCAGGATTGGTAAGATGGAGCTTGTGAGAAGAATGGAAAACACCCATGACCAAGTAGGACCAGTATAGTAAGTAAAACACTATTATGAAATGTGTTGTGTAAAATATATTTATCTGAGTTTGACAAATAACTGTGGTACAGTGCTGGTGAAGATGCTGAGAAAGAACAACTGTTAGGACTCAGGTTATGGAAATTATGATTTTTTCATATTTTGCTACATGACTTTGCAAGGGAGCATGTCAGTGTGCCAAGTAATACCTCATTTTAAAGACAGTATTGCTGGTTCCAGTATGGTAAAATAATTGTGCCTGTATGTTGTACACATGTGCAGTTATCAAAGTTTGTTTCAGACTTAGGTTATGGACGTTATGATTGTTGTCATATTTTGCTAAATAACTTTGCAAGGGAGCATCTCAGTGTGCCAAGTAATACCTCATTTTGAAGACAGTATTGACAGTTCCAACATAGTAAACGAATGGTGCTTGTATGTTGTACAAATGTGCAGATATCAAAGTTGGTTTCGGATTTAGGTTATGGAAATTATGATTTGTATTTTCATATTTTGGTAAATAACTTTGCAAGGGAGCATCTGAATGTGCCAAGTAATACCTCATTTTGAAGACAGTATTGCTGGTGACAATATGGTAAAATAATTGTGCCTGTATGTTGTACACATGTGTAATTATCAAAGTTTGTTTCGGACTTAGGTTATGGAAATTATGAATTTTTGATATTTTGGTAGATAACTTTGCAAGGGAGCATCTGAATGTGCCAAGTAATACCTCATTTTGAAGACAGTATTGCTGGATCTAACATGATAAAATAATTGTGCCTGTATGTTGGACACATGTGCAGATATCAAAGTTTGTTTGGAATTAGGTAATGGAAATTATGATTTTTTTTCATATTTTGGTAAATAACTTTGCAAGGGAGCACGTCAGTGTGCCAAGTAATACCTCATTTTGAAGACAGTCTTACTCCTTACAACATGGCAAAAGAACTGTGTCTGTGCACTGTACACATGTACAGATATCACAGTTTGTTTAGTCTTGTACGAATATGATAATTATACATTTACAATACTTCTCATTATTATGCCCATATCTTTGCGAGGGAGCATGGTAATCACACAAATGATGCATCATTTTGAAGCTGACATTCAGATGCACAACTGCTACACTGATATGTAGGCTCTGTCTGTTACAGGTGATGAGATATTATGCTTTGTTTATCAGTTATGAAAAAAATAATATAGTAATCATATTTATGTGAATATCTCAAGAATGGAACATCACACAGTAATGGTTAAGGTATCATTTTAAAGCTGACATTCATACTAACAAACTGCATTCAAATTGTATGGGTCTGCATGGCACATTGACCAAGGTATTATGCTTTGTTATTCCAAAAAGGTAAAAAATATGCACAATATCAGCATTCCTTGCCAAATATTTAATAATGACTTTGATATACACTATCAACATTTACACTGTTGGAAAGGTCAATGTCTGCTGAACAACTTTTGCGTTTACATTTTTAGTCTATCTCTTATAGTTAAAGAGTTATGAACATTTGTTTTCTGTATGGTATTACAAATGGATTTTCTGAAAATGAGCTCAGGCTGCACTGTTGTTCCTATGGTGGAATTAAGCAGGCAGCTTTTCCTGAGCTGCTCCGGAGTGAATAAGTTAAGGAGTTCCATGATATGCTGCTGATATTTCAGCATGTGGAAGTGACAATTTAGTTCTCTAATAGCAAGAGTAGCAGAGGTGTATACTTTTTTATCCCATCTGTCTAAAGCTCGGGAATCCCTGTCCGAGTGGGTGGATTCTTAGCTGAGGTTGCCTTAATTCCTTTAGGTCCTTGAGAGATGACCTCTGGGTTGGCAGTAGGATTTTTGAAAAGGAATGTGTGAGAGTCTAGGACCCTGTAGTACCTGTCAGGTTTCCTGGGAGCAGGAGGAAGCGTGTCAGGAGTCAAACTGGATTCCAAAAATACATCATCCACAACATCCAGGACAGGAGGAATGGCCAAAGGTCTGTGCTGTGGTAAATCTAAGAATTCCTTGAGTCTCTTTTTTGACTGAGAGTAGTCCTGACATTCCCACTGGAAATGCTCCCTTAAAGTATGAAGGGTTTCCCCAAATGAAAAATCCTTGGGTGGAGAGGCAGAAGGAATGTATTCCTCTGCATCAGAATCCTCATAAGCAGAGAGGGGTTGCATGTCTTCATATTCAGAAACATCAGAGTCATCAGACTCCTATTCAGATAGAACTACTGGGGACAAGTCCCTTTTTCTTTTGGAAGGGGTAGCCTGGCTTCCCCTAATAAGCGTAATAAGGTCTTCCGCCATTTTAAGCATCTGAGATTGAGGCAAGGAAGCAGATGCCTGAGCTTGGGTCGTCTGTTTTTTGGGCATAGTTCATACCTTGGGCCTTAGAAACTCTGTAGTTTGTGAAAGAACTAAAGATGCGAAAGAAATCATTGGTCTGTGTCGAGTATCGGTAGTGCGAAGTACGTCCTAGGAAGTTGGTGCCTGCTCAGTGGCTCCAGACCCATCCAAGGTAGAGACATCCGCAGGATCCTTAGTCAAAGAAGAGTATCGCAGCATTCCGGACTCCAGGAGGGTCTCAGTAGTGGCCTGCGAATCCACAGAAGCTGGCATCAGGGGCTGCGAAAGTGCTTCACTGAGGACCGGAGAACTGACGACTAGCTTAACAGAAGTGTTGTCGGCAGTTTTGGACCTGTGTGGTCTGTCTCTGTTTTTATCCTTACATTTTTTTGGAAGATCGGTAGTCGGATGGCTTACTGAAGCCATATTGGAATTAGAAGACTGAGAGTGAAAACATCTAGCTACAATAAGGGCCCAATGACATATAGTTCTGGCATTGAACAAAGCACAAAAGCGACAACAAGGGACGTCATGGTCTGGACCTAAACAGGTGACGCAGTAAGAATGGAAGTCCCGGTGTGGTATTTGCTTTCCACTGGCCAGACAATTGTTACATTTTTCTGACATCTGTTAGAGCAAGAAAAAAGGATCCCCAGTGGGGTACTTAGCTTTAGAAGGCTTTGACGTCAATTCGGAAATGAAAACTCAAGGTAGCGGCTGACCAGCACTCATGCATACTGCTTCTGCTTCGGGCTCCTCGGCAAGAAGGACTGGTGTAATAGCGTCAGCTGCCTGTTTTTATACCACTGATGACCTGATGTCAGTCCTGGAGCAACAGCAACCGATGCAAAAATACTAAGCCTCTGGTATTCGATCCGACTGAGGGCTACCCCTGGCAGGATAACCCAAATGTGATGACTGCAACAGTGAAACACGAAGAACATCACCACCACTCTCACTGCTGTTTAGCTCAACAGTCTGTCATTTGGTAGATTATCAGATCTCAAGGAGAGAAACAAGCTCACAGAAAGTTATAAAATATAAAGGCAGGTGTCATTAATTTTTCCAGAACAGAAACAGGAGAAATAATATTTAGGAGAGCAGTAAGAAGAAGCAATACAACACAAGAGAGTAACAATGAAACATCAAAATGGTTTTCCTTTTTTTATATACTAAATTTGTTGTTTGTGAAGGTCCTAGGTGAAACACATACTGTTTATTTCAATAGAACAAATACTTTTTTATCTTAGTGATGTAGTGCATATACATATGTATACTATATAAATATTTGTAGCTTTCTCAATGGTATGTTCAACAAACTTGTCTATAGTTAGCACATAAAAGCAACATAAATTGCTGATAGCAGTTTGCATTGTAAACTCATTGCAAAATCTCAGGATGCTGTTTTATAGCTCAAGACTCAACCTTTAAAGTACAAAGTATGCTTTGACATATCAGATACTTTCTAATAAGTTACATTTGCCATGCATGTGTTTAAGCATTTATTTAAAGGCAGTGTATTAACAACTTACTTATCTGTTTTATATCACCCCATTTTTTACAACTGCTACAACTACTTTATAGTAGAACTTTACAATAAACTTTTGACCATTTAACTTATTATTGTTTACAGAACAAAGTATAACTTACTAGATAAAAATCAGTTTCATGCACAGTACCTTGTCTTTCTTTGTTAGACATGGGTGTATATATCCCTTTTGCATACTACCTTTATTGCTTGTTTGGCTGACAATTATAAAAATGAGCAGTACGCACTTGTTGTGCACCCTCTGCTTAGGCTTCTGAAACAGTTTACTAGTGACACATACATTTTATGTTTTGGTAACTTTACTGTACAGTAGCTTCTAATAATTTTCAATACTGTCAGATTCTTAATTTTTTAATTATGTGATGAAACTAATTCCTTGCTGCATGCTACTATAAACAATTATTTTTTTATTATATAAACAACGGTTTAGTATGCATCTTAATGTATATTAATAAAATGTGATGCAGCACATTACAGCTATGATTATTTTATAGGAGTCTGCTTACTCTATAAATTACTTCAAGTACTAAATGCATACAAAAAAGAGGTTACGTTTTTTAAAGGTTGACCTACTGGGTTTTGTTTAGAAGTTGAAGGGATGTGTTCTGTGAAGATATTTGAATTGGCTAGTCTGGAATAATTTGATATAGGAACTGTTGTAATCTTTTTTGAATACACTGTTTTCAACTGAAATGCTTAAATAATTATTTGCTACAGCTTTTAAATAGACACAGTTACTAACTTTTATATAGCATTGCTATTTTAAAAAATATTTACAAGCAAGACCTATTAAATTAGCATTTATTATTCATTACTACACACATTTTTCCATAAGCAGACTTCGTAGATTAAACTTTAAGCCACCAATCATGTTTTATACAAGTGTGAGTAAAAATTGTTAACTTACAGCAACACAGTCTGGGTTTCACCTTTATGGGAATGCAATGTAAACACTTTATTGCTAATGCATTTTTTAATTACTTATGTTATAAATATTATACAGGTGTCAATGAAACTGTTTGTATTTGGCAGCAACTGAGACATTGGACCCAAAATGTTTGAATTATAGTTTAGACAAGGTCTTTATAAACTCAGAAAATGTCACTAGCAAGCAGATTTACTGAAAATAGGCCATGGGGTGGTACTTATGTTTATGCAGCTGTGCCTGTGCAAACAAGTTATTGTCTCACTATCAGAGCATAAAAAAGTGATAAATTAAACCACTAAAAATAACATTTTAAGGTTGTTCAACCCTTCACTCCCTAATGAACATTGCTGTTCTACTATTTAAAGTATAAAGCAACTACTTATTTCCACAAGAGTAAGTCTCTTATTAAACATTTCTATTTTTAATTTACAATGGTTTGTCCTTCCTTGAAAACAAAAAAGTACATTACTCTTTTACATTCTCAGAAACAATGGGACTATTAAATTAACCAAAACTCATTTTGCTTTATTTACTTGTGAGAAATCTCTTTATGACCTGGCCCCAGACTTTTGTTGTAAATGTCTAATGAAATGAAAACATTACTTAAGAAAACAAATATTTTTCAGAATCTATGGTTAGTACAATTTACAGATTGCACTGTTAGTCTATAACAATATCTCTTGGTTATGGCTTGATTTTAGTCTGTGCAATTAGGTATTGTAACTTTGTTTATCTACTGAACTGTATATATTTTGTGTGAAAGTTTCTAATCTCTGATAAATGCATCATTAAGAAAACAGTTACAGCAACAATGTAGAACAAAACTATATAAGAATGAAATACAATAATTTGTTTCTTTTTAAACTGTAGTGGCATCCCTGTGATTTTACAATTAGTCATACCTCTCAACCTCTTTGCTCAATAATTTTGGACAATGTCAAAAACAATGGGAGAAACAATGGCCAAAATCCGAAACTTTTAAAATATTCTAATTTATTAAAAAAAATCAATGGAATAGCAGGGTTTGCATCAACATGCACCGTCTAAACAATTAGAAATATGAAACTCTAATGTCTGACATCAATGGTTGATCTCAATCTTCAGTGACTCACCAGAAAATAAATATTGTTGTCTTTCGGCTTTTCCCGGTTAGGGGTCGCCACAGCGGAACTCCGGTCCGCTAATGATTGGCAGTAGATTTTCATGGTGCCGAGTTGCCAGCTCGATGGCCAACTTTCAACGAAGGCACGCCCATTCATGCATGTCTTACAGAATGCCACTCGACCCACAGGGAGAACATGCAAACTCCATACCGAAGGCGCTCCCCGCACTCCAGCCGAGAATCGAACGGGAGAACCGCTTGCTGTGAGGCAACAACGCTACCACTGCACCACCATGGAATATAAATTCATGAGAGGGAGGGCAAAAATATGAGGCAAAACCATGGACAGTTGAGAGGTAAGTTATTAACCGTAACTGCAAACCATAGTACATACAAACTGCAGGCACAACTGCATTTTATACTGTCTCCATCACTGCAGTCAGGGTAAAGTTTTCTATCTATGCATACTGCCAATTGTAAAGATATGTGAATGTTGCAAGCCTAGACAGATAGAATTTTGTAGATAATTCTGTCATTTCTAAATATTAATATAAGCCACTGGCTTGTTCTCCTAAATGGAAGAAAATGGTGTTAAATGTTGAACTTCAAAAATGTAACCACATCGCACTCTGCTGGAGGAAAGCTGATAAGTCAGGTATTGTATAATTGTTTGATCTCAAAACTCAGAGCCGAGATATCTGAATGAAGGAATTCTTCCTATTGTTTTGAGACCAGAGTTAACGGCTAGAATTTACAAGTATAATGTCTTTTATTGCTCTGGCATCCTGACCAGCTGCAAGATCAAAAGGGCTGTTACACTCTGAGTTTCTGTTAGCCTGGGAAACAGAGAATAATGATGTAATCTGAAATGAGTCAGTGGTACTGTGTTATCAATTTAAGGACAGAGAGAGAATCAGAGCATTTTGCATTTGTTTTCAGAACTGACGACATCACCAGCAGTGCCTTGCTCTATATGCAAGTTTATTTTACAACTGTGTTTGCTCTTAGATTTAAATAGGAAATAGGAAATAGGAAGTCTTGTCTAGCTGTTTTCTGTATTGATGTCAGAATTTTTCTACTGTATTATTTTAAGCACTTCTCTGTGATCTCTGAACTGTTGACTAGCACTGTGTAGTAAGTATTGTCTTGTGTTCTTATTTATTATTAAATATTTTTAAACCTTTCATCTGTGGCTGTTTTATGTAGAGATAATGTAAGCTCTAGAGTACATTGCATGTATACAGTGATACTATCCAAGCCACCCCAAATAAGCCTTGCTATTCATCACACTTATCATGTGAATAATAATATTACAGAGTAATAATTGGACACCCTTTGATAAGGGCCTTATTAGTAGCTGATATTAGTGGTTGGTGGCAAGTGGTACTACCATATAGTCTGGGCAGAAGGGGCATAGCTGGATAACCTGCGCCAGCCTTCCCCAGGAGTGTCTGTGTGTTTGTATGTAACTCATATCTCAAAGTGTGTGTGTGTGTCAGCTACTTGGGCAGGCACATGAAGCACTGGTTGGACAGAGAGGGTGCTGGAGGTTTTAGCTTGACCACAAGGCTGAGATCTGGACCCTATAGCTGTGCTAGTGAGGAGTCATATTGGGGATCTGGAGAGAAAGGGAGAAACCAGCCCCATACTGACTGTGATTTCTGTGTGCTCTTAAGGGAAATTGTACTTTACTGTGTGTGTATTTGTTATCCTTCCCAATGTGGACGCCCCTCACCGGTGTTGGTGGTGAGGACTGAAGCTCCTTGATTGCTGGGCCAGTGCATAGGCATCACATATTAATTGTTTGGCAGTGGTGGGATATCCGCACCACATATTAATTGGTTGGCAAATATTAATTGGCTTGTAGTGGTGTGAATAGTGAATTCCTGTTGCTTGTGTACAGTGATCACTGAAAGTGTTTTTGTACTCTAATTCAGCCATGCAGTGAATACTCAGAGTTCAGATAACAATTGTTTTTTTTCTTTTGTGAGCTTAGTTAGTCAGGGAGAGCAGGAAAGTATGTCAGCAGAGGAGTATGGAAAGCTGACAAGGAGCCAATTGGCTGAGATGTCCCAGGCTAAAGGACTGGTGCAGGGAAACCTGACTAAGGCAGACATGACTGCAGCTTTGGTCACAGCTGCATCAGAAAACAGCAACCAGGAGGATGATCGGACTGGCTGTGGAGATGTACAACACTCAGGGAATGGACAGCTCAACCTTTCTGCAGAGAACTTAAAAATCCATCTGAAGCTAAAGAGACTTGAGTTGGAGGCCAGGCATTTGGAAATGGAAGCTGTGGAAAAGAAGAGGCAGAGGCAGTATGAAAAGGAGATGCTGACTCTTCACCAGAGTCATGGAGGTAATGGGGAAGTGAGTAACTGGTCCCCAGAAGGAAAAAAGGTCACTAAAGATCTTCCACAGTTTACAGAGGGGGATCATTTTGATAGTTCCATTCATATGTTTGACAGGGTATGTAAACAGTATGATGTTGACCAAAGGTTCTGGATACGGTTCCTGGCCCCCTTACTCCATAGTAAAGCTGTAAATATTTTGTCCAAAATGTCTGACTTTGACTCTTTTCATTATACTGCTGTTAAAAATTGCTTGTCAGAATTTTTTAAGCCAACACCTGAAACTGATAGGAAAAAGTTTCATAAGCCTAGACGCAAGGCAGATAAAAGTGTCTGAATATGTTGGTGAACTGAGCACTTATTTTCATAGCTGGGTGAGTGGATGTCAGGTCACCACTTTTGAAGGGCTGGCAGATCTTTTGTTGAGGGAACAAGCCATTAGCACTTTGCCTGAGGACATGAGGATCTGGTTAGTGGATAGACAATGTGCTACTTCAGAGGAGTTGGGGAAGAAAGGAGATCTATACCTAACAAGCAGGACATCCCTGCACAGGAAAGGGACCCAAGTGCTGCTCATGGATCTAAAGGAACCCATGGTGGGAAGCCCAGACATATATGTCAGTGCACCACTGCAGTGGGAGTAGCAATGCCAATGCAGATGGGCTCTCAAAACAGGGAATGGAGTAAGGTATACTCAGATAGACCTAACCCTCTTGAGCAATGTTTCTCAAGGGTCACTTGAAAAACTAGCTTAAGTTCTCCGGGGGGGGGGGGGTATGTGAAGATATGTGAAGCTGTCGGCTTAGCCAGATAGAATTTTGTAGATAATTCTGTAATTTGTAAATATTAATATAAACCACAGGCCTGTTCTCTTAAATGGAAGAAAATGGTGTTAAATGTTGAACTTCAAAACTGTAACCACACTGCATTCTGCTGGAGGAAAGCTGATAAGTCGAGCATTATATAATTGCTCTCAAAACTCGGAGCTGAGATGTCTGAATGAAGGAATTCTTCCTATTGTTTTGAGACCAGAGTTAGTGGCTAGAATTTACATTTATAATGTCTTTTATTGCTCTGGCTTCCTGACCAGCTGCAAAAACAAAAGGGCTGTTACATTCTGAGTTTCTGTTAGCCTAGGAAATGGAGAATAATGATGTAATCTGAAATGAGTTAGTGGTACTGTGTTATCAATTTAACGACAGAGAAAGAGGATCACAGCATTTTGCATTTGTTTTCAAAACTGACAACATCACCAGCACTGCCTTGCTCTATATGTAAGTTTATTTTTAGAACTGTGTTTGCTCCTAGATATAGATAGGAAATAGGAAATCTTGTCTAGCTGTTTTCTGTACTGATGTCAGAACTTTTCTACTGTAATATTTTAAGTATTTCTCTGTGATCCCTGAAGACTTGACTAACACTGTGGAGCAAGAAGTATTGTCTTGTGTTCTTATTATTTATTATTACATATTTTTAAGCCTTTCAACTGTGGATGTTTTATGTAGAGATAATTTAAGTTCTAGAGTACATTGCATGTATATAGTGATACTGTCCAAGCCAACCCAAATAAACCTTGCTGTCCATCACACTTACCATTTGGATAATAATATTGCATGGTAATAATTGGACACCCTTTGATAAGGACCTTATTAGTAGCGGATATTAGTGATTGGTGGTGAGTGGTCCTACAGTCTAGTCTGGGCAGAAAGGGCATAGCTGGAGAACCTGTGCTAGCCTTCCCCAGGGGTGTCTGTGTGTTTGTATATAACTCATATCTCAAAGTACGTGAGTGTCAGCTACTTGGCAGGGACATGAAGCACTGCTTGGACAGGGAGGGTGCTGGAGGTTTTACCTTCACCACTGGGTTGAGATCTTGACCCTATAGCTATGCCAGTGGGGAGTCTTACTGGGGATCTGAAGAGAAATTGAGAAACCACCCCCAGACTGACTGTGATCTCTGTGTGCTCTTAAGGGAAATGGTAGTTTACTGTGTGTGTGTATTTGTTATCCTTCCCAATGTGGACGTCCCTCACTGGTGTTAGTGGTGAGGATTGAGACTCCTTGATTGCTGGACCAGTGCACGGGCATCACACCAATAAGTAACTGAAAATGGGAATGTGCATTGCAGGATAAACATAATATGCAATAGCCTTACTGAATATTTTGAAATAATCGAGCAGGATTTATTAGCATGTACATTCTTAGCTTTTGAGAAGCTTTTTCTGACCTTGTGTAGTTTTGTTTAGCATAAACATTTGATGCTAAATATAATACAGCAGTCTTTTCCTTTCTATAGCAATGTTATAAAATACCCTGCAGTTAATCAAATGCATATACATTTATACTACAACACTATCAGTAAGTTTCAAATATTACTATTTTCTCCTTGACTGCTTTATTTTAGATACTGTTGTGAGGATCAGTTCTATACCTTCATGAAGCAGGACTGCCAACATGGTCTGTCTTATCATAATTTTTTTCACAGGGGCTAATTAACACATAACTGAAAACATCAAGAACCAAAATGTTAACTTTTTTTGCTGTTGTCTTGGCACAACTTTTACAATCAAGAATATAACACAGCAAAACTCCAAAAAGTACATAACAAATGTAAATCATAATATAACTATAGGAATGATTATTTCACATGTTGAGTTGATCTTTTAGTCTACAGCATATAGCTTATACCAAAACTTTAAGCATTGTTTTAAAATAATCATCAGTGACAATACAGCCTTGTATCTGTTTCAAACCTATATAACATTAATGTGTCCTGGGATAAACAGCAATGCTTGCCTGTATTACATTTTATTTTATAATTGTACTTTTGAAGTCTTATCAGTAATTTCAATTTCATGAGTAACACTTCTGGTGCATAGACTTGAAACGTCCATTTCTTGACTCTGCCAGTATTTCAAACTACGGGGAGAATCCCCTCCCTACAAACTCATTCATATTTGAACTCATGCACATACATAAATACTACTTATGCACACGAAAAAGTAATGGAACTGTCTTACAGCCAAGACATACTGAAATATGTATACATTTTCAGCATTACTAAGAGGATATGAAGAGCTTTTAAGTGACAGCAGGGTTACTCTGACAGATGCAGCAGCATTATCACTGCAAATTTAGTTCTTTTCAAAATGCACAACCATGACCTTTTAGCCTGATGCCATTTAAAACTCAAGAAATTTTACTTTGCCTACTGCACAAATCACACTTTATTCATACTTGGCCTCAGTAAAATGAGCACATCAACACTGCTACCTGTAGTGTCCCAAGATTTAAACATACATAAGTTAAACATTCTCTTGAACATTGGCTGACTGAATCTGCTAGCTAACAACTGCTAGCCATATATTAGGTACTTTTAATCTAGCCATAACCTGGCTTACTTACGTATGTAATATAACTTGATTGTTTCTTATCTTTTTCTTTTTTTTTATTTTTTCTCACCAACATTTCTCTCAGTCAGAGCAATAAATGATGTTTACTCAGGAAGACCAATTACACTATACCAGTGCCACCAAAAGGAACTCCCCCATACTTTTAAAGAAAATTGTCTTGGTACCTTTTTGGAGTGTTCAGGAACTGTCTGCTTCTTCTGAGTTCCCGCATGGGCCACCAAGTACTGTCATGGAAATAAGAATATTAAGAAATAATACTTTGATGTCATAAGAAAAGATGAAATGTTATTTCTCCAATAACCAACATCGATTCTATTTTCCTATTTATAAATACGGATGCATCTTTTCGGAACTGTCATACTGTCAGTTTGAAAGAACAATTAGGTAGCTGTCTGAACCTTTATCCTTTTATGGCTGACTAACAGGTTGGGCTAATGTCATCTTAAGATTTTATGATTATTACAAATATTAAATTTTATTTGGATATTTTATTTTTTAAGAAATGACAAACATTTTATTTTTTACATCAAATGATATTAATTTTTTGAACAGTTTGTCTTAGATAAGCTTTATCTAAAATAAAAATGTGTGATAAAGTTTAAACATGCATGCCTAGTAAAGTAACATATGATGGCAGATTTGGCCATCTAAAACAATTTACAAAATACATATGCAAGCACGTACACATTAAAAATATAAAAAAAATACATTTCATCTTTACTGTGCAAATCACACATAAACATTACTTATAACAAATTTTAAACAAATAACCTTATATAAAAGATGCGTTTGGTAATAATAAAATAGCTACATTAAAACATCAAGTGTTACTGCACATTATTTTCTCTAGATCTAATAGTCCTTAGTCTTGAAATTTATGCTATTACAAACAGAGGTTTTCTACCCTTTCTGCTATCTGAAGCAGAGACAGACAGATTACTGCAATTGTTATAAAGAATTCAGACTGAGGTTACAAAAATTGTAAGCAATAATGACCACAAAATACAATTCTGACAAACTAGCTGTGCCAACTTATTTTGTGCCATGGGACATGCAACTCTGACCTCTCAAATATGCTACAAAATTACTTTTTAAGTAATGATGGGATTTGAAAACATATTTCCACTATACTGCACAATTGCAAAGGCAAGACAAAGCTCATGGTAATGCCTGTGCCTGCCATCCTAACCACCCCATTGACTGCATTGCATAGTAGCCACATGATGAGATTGATGATGTTCAGCATTGTCCCCATAGTTGCTGCTTCCTTAACTCAGGCATAGATGGTCTTCACAAACAGTCCACTGCCTGTTCTGCTAAATCTGTTTGGAAGCAGTTCATGTGGCATAATTTAATGCTATCAGGGAAAAAGTGCCTGAGATGTAAGTATACTTCCCCATTCTATCCATCGTCTAGAACTCCTTGTTGGTGGATGGTGAGCAGTTGCTTCATTGCACAGCTCTTGTGTGGTGGCTACAGCTACAACCAAGGAGTCCACAAATATTCTTTGTACCAGTGCGGCCTATCCGTAATGAAACAGAGAATTTTGCCAGGCTTTCTGGAAATAGCTTTAGAGGAGTTGGGGTCCTACTAAACCTTCCTGTCAGCTAAATCTATAGACGGTCTGTAAGAGGAACTAACCAGGAAATAAGGGGTGCACAGCAATAAGCCTCAAATAATAACTCCTCATCCTGAGAGGCAGGGCCTGTGGGCCAGGATTCCTGCTATCTGATAAATTCTAAGATCTCAATGAAGATGCCATCTTCTATGGATGGAAGGAATTTCTCAATCACCCAAGCCAGTACCCAAGGTGAGAAACTCTGTAGAGAAGTTTATGTACCTCCTTTTACATGTCATCTTTATAGGAACATTAAGTGAAAGGGGGATCTAACTGCTCAGGATGTAGGGGCTGAGACACTGACTGCAGACTTTTCAGGGGTGGAACAGACACTACTGGAGGCTGTGTTGAGCCTCTTGGAGGAAAAACAATCATACTCTCCATAATATCAAATGCCAACCCAAGATCCAGTGGTACTGGAAAGGTCTGACTTGGTACCATGTCTGTCCCCACCAAAGTGGGCGTAAACAGTACAAAGGAAGGAATCACCAACATCGACAATCCACAGGGCCTTGAGGAAGAGACTGATGCTGAGGCATCAAAGGCCAAAGTTTCTGACACAAAAAAGGGCACCAAACATGTTGGCGCCAAAGACAGAGCTGAGGCCTCACTCCTGAGCCCTCGATCCTGAAACTCAGTGGATGTCATATACCTTGGCATCAAGTGAATTGAATGAATGAGATTCATCTCTGGATTCACACTCTATGGGTGATGCCTCAGGTCCAGATTTGCTAATGTCAAAACATGGAAAGTGGAAGGGGCGAGTAAAGAAGGTGAAGGGCCACACAATCTGCCCAAAAATGGAGAAGGATGGGATGACTCCTGTTTCAATCTGTGTCTATCAAGGAAAGCTACTGCTCTAGAGCAAAGAAGTATATGTATGTGTGTATACAGGTTTACTATCACATGTTCGTTAGTCTTTTAGATGAATGAACTATGTGCGAAAACCACTTCCCGGAACCGTTAGGGTGATCACCACAATGCCAAAGCTGACATGAGCGAATTGCCGCTGTTGTCAGCTCCAACAATGCGGTGCAGATCATACTATAGCGGGGATGGGGAAATGTACCCTTACCCTCACTATAGTGCGATCTCGGAGGTTGTATATATAAGTAGGGGGGGGTGTGCCCCCCTGCAAACAGCTGTTGTAGTGTGTTGTGTAGGTAAGAGCATTTCAGTGTAGTCGACATTTTCAACATTCGACTGCACTGAAATGTTCCATTCGACATCAACATTGTTCAGTGTTCAGATTTCCAAACATTTGGTTCGGACATCTGTACTATCGAATAATGTTGAGTCGAACATGTGATAGTAAACCATGTATACATGTGTGTAATATATACATATATATATATATATATATATATATATATATATATATATATATATATATATATATATATATGAGAGAATATATTTTATTTATTTAATTATTTATTCTTTTTTTTTACCAATAGATCATTAGGCCTAGCACCCGAACATGATGGAAAAAGAAGACATAAAGGTCAGAAATATCAAAAATGCTCAAGTAACCAAGACTTTCTGAAGGAGAATCTCAAAACAGCTAGTATTAATCAACCTAACACATTGAAAGAGGCTGAATTATTTAATAAGCTGACAAAAAAGGAAAACACCTAGCTGTGACCAAACTAATCCTTCTAAATGCTAAAGGAGGCAAATGAGATCTGAGCAGAGTTAGGGCAAAAAGGGGTTATGACTGGAAAAAGATCTTAAAGAAGATTGAGGCTTGGAGCACTAGCAAGGCCAGATCAGATCTGACAAGTGCATTGGTACCCATCAGTCAGATCTGATGGATGGGATGAACAGGATAGTCCCCCATAGATGGTCATGCATTTTACCTTGAATATCTAAACTCCAAAAAGAATCAATGAGGAACAAAGTTGAATGATGCAAGTGTCTCCTTATGATTAAATTGTTGGGACATAGGTGATGAGGTCTTACCAGTATTAGAGGTCTTCAGAAACATGTGCTCTACCTTATATTATGATGAGCTTCAATACTACTAGGTCAGAGAACCAACTAGGACAAGGTATAATATTTTGAACATCCAGCACATAAGGTGTCCATCACTCTTACAGAAAGTAAGTGACCACACCACCTAAGCTTTTCAGTCATGGCTAGTAGATTAATCAAAACTCAACTGTCCCAGACTGTGGAGAAAATGTAGGGGAAAGAACAATTCCTTACTGTATCAGACTCAGCCAGGCAAAAGTGTCTGAAACCTCCTGCGCTGTTAGCAGAATTCTCTTAACTTCCAAGAGGAAAGTACAGTTGTGTAAAATCTTACCATAAAAGTAGATGTCCTTCACTTCAGTGCTGCAGTATTCTTCACAGTAGGGATCTCCTGCCAATGGACAGCCCAATGTTCAGCCAGCATACCGAAGCCTTTAGATCTTGCATGTGCTATATGTCACACAGATGCTCCCCATACATGATGTACAGCATAAAGGTGACATACAGACATAGTTACTCAGAACTGAAATGCCCCAGAAGAGTGTAGTCTCCACAGGACAAAAAAGACCATGCACATTCAGAAGGAGAAAATGCAGCTGGAAAAGGGAGATCCTCAGCCAGGAGGGGAACCAAAAGAAAATAGGGGGTTTGAGGGAGGGAGTGAATACTGCAAGAGTGAAGAGAAGGACATCTACTGTTATGATAAGATTTTACACAACCGTACTATGTCCTTCTATATCACTGTTGCAGTTTTCTTCATAGTATATATTTAATTTTAATTAAAGTAGATATTTAATTTTAATTAAAGTAGATATTTAATTCCCCTAGCCCTAAACCGCAGTCCTGTGTCCTCCTGGTGGTGTGCGGTCCCTATTAAGCCTAGTGCCTGTGACACAGGTTCTCCATCTTCCCTAATGTAACAAGGCAGAAGGAAAGCTCTCAGGAACAGAAGGGCTTACCCAACAGGATTCCCTGCATGTATTTAAAGCCCAGCTAGCCTAACTTCACAGTATAAGCTACTGCTCTTATAGCTATTAAGCCTAGTGCCTGTAACACAGGTTCTCCATCTTCCCTAACGTAACAAGGCAGAAGGAAAGCTCTCAGGAACAGAAGGGCTTACCGAACAGGATTCCCTGCGTGTATTTAAAGCCCAGCTAGCCTAGCTTCACAGTATAAGCTACTGCTCTTATAGCTATTAAGCCTAGTGCCTGTGACACAGGTTCTCCATCTTCCCTAACGTAACAAGGCAGAAGGAAAGCTCTCAGGAACAGAAGGGCTTAGCCAACAGGATTCCCTGCGTGTATTTAAAGCCCAGCTAGCCTAACTTCATGGTATAAGCTACTGCTCTTATAGGTATTAAACTGAACTTTGAGTGTCTAAAATATTACCTATTGTAAGGGCCAGCACACCCAAGGACCAACCCTAGGCCATCCCCTACTTTCTCACCTGTTTTCTTCCTTTACCTCCTATCTTTAGTCTGAATGTAACTCCTTTCTTCCTCCACTAGAGGGCAGCAGTACTATAGCATGTAAAGTTGTTTTTTACCTGCTACTCAATCTCCTTTAATCCTGTGGGGCAGCCTTCCTCTGTGTACTCCTGCAAATTCCCTAACTGGAAGTATACCCCCACAGTCAATAGATTAAATCACCAACCGTGTACTGTTTCATACCATTGTCACTGAACTTCTGTGAAAGAGAGAAAGGAAGTACCCTTTCAGTGTTATCATAAGTACACCTCTATCCTACTCTACCTGTCTACTACTCCTTTTTTAAACCCCTTTTTTTCACTTTTAAGTCCAGATTCTTTGTCTTAGTTCAACTGTCCCTTTCCCTCTCCCTTACACATTCTTCCCTTCTTTACACATTCCACTCTATTTTGCCTTATACTAATTATCTATAGAATAAATCCTTACCTTCCCTAAGCCTGGGGAACCCAGTTGCACTGTATAACTGATTGTCTCCAGCCTCCAGCTGTTACCCGCTCCGTTCGCCCTGCTGGCTCACTCCGCTCCCCTACCCTACCCCCAATTCCCACCCACCCCCAGTGTCCTTAGCTTTATACATCCCTTACCACGCCCCCTCCCTAATCCCACCAATCTTCACAATACATTAACCTAAAACACCCACCTTAATTATCTACTACCCTTATAAGCTATTCTATACTAATCACACCACACCCTCTCTCCCGTTAACCACCCTCTTTAGTTTCCTCCCCATTTTCTCTTCTCAGTCTTTATTTACCTTGCTTCCTACATTTCTACTCAACCCCTACAACCTTGTACTCTTTATCTCCAAATATGACTATAACTGTAAAACCTAAACTCACCAAAACCATATTCTTAAGCATAATTTCTACTTTCCTTATTTATTCCTACATCATCACCTCATTTGAAAAACCATACCACTACCACTTTTATTACTCCCATAAACAAACAACAATTTACAATTCTATCATCCCTAAAGGTCAAATTAATATTACATCTACTCCCAGCTACCTACTACCTAAATACCATAGAATCTCACACATTAAATACCATACATCCACAATAAGGAAAGAGAAATTTCTAACAAACTTTATAAATATCCTTACATCACGACTCTGTAAACCTAACTTAAAAGATGGTGACATCCACCCCAACCCTGGCCCCATAAATCCCACTCTACTAACAACCCAGCCCAATCCTCCCAACTCTTTCCTAATAGGACATCTAAATATCCGAAGCATTAATAACAAAATAACCCATCTCCATGCCCTCCTTGATACCCATAACTTTGAAATCCTCTGTCTAACAGAAACATGGTTAAAACCAACAACCAAAGACAATGAAATCATTCCACAAGGCTACAATATACTTAGGCTAGACCATATAAAAAGTAAGGGTGGTGGAGTTGCAATCTTATTCAAAGAGGGACTTCAAATCTCCACGTTACCATTTGACCCACCTAAAAATAGTAAGGCTGAGGTACTTATTACCAAATTCCAGACTAACAAGAACAAATCCCTATATATCATTTGCATCTACCTTCCACCTGGTAATAATATTAGTATGATAGAGAATATACTAAGCCAGGTGTCCTCCGCATACCCCCAAGAAACTATTATACTTGGTGATTTTAACACTGATTGGACAACTGTCAAAGCTGATAATCCCTTGTCCCTAATCAACCTTCAAGGATTCAGTCAAACTATAACCTCCACTACCAGTATCAACAAACCAAACAAAAAAGAGAGCATACTAGACTGGAAATAGACAACAAAGGTACAATGTTGGAACTCTACCCGATGATATTAGTGATCATACTTTAACCTATATCCTTAGGCATAAAAATGATCTCAAATCCTCCCATTTATAGAATCATACATACCAACAAACATTTCAACCCAACATTATTCCAAAATGAACTAAATGCTTGTGACTGGAACCCTTTAAAAATTCTACCACTTGAACAAGCCATTGACTATCTAAACTCTAAATTTCTATCTATCCTTGATAAGCATGCACCCAAAAGGACCATCAAAATGAAAGCCAAACTAGCCCCCTGGCTTTCCAAAGAAACCAAACAAAAAATCTTACTTAGAAATAAATCCTGGGCAAAGTGGAGAGCTAACAAAAATACTTCTGATCAACTACTGTTTAAGCAACTGAGAAATAGTACAAAAAAGGCAATACTATCCGACAAAAAAACTTCTACTATAAACTACAACAAAACCACAAAAATAACCCCCAGAGGGTTTGGTCTAGTATAAATAAACTCCTTTCCCCAGGGCACTCTCAGACGCCAGCCCCACTTCCAGCAGACCCAAACACCCCCCAGCAAACAGCCAATGCCTTTAATTCCTTCTTTACGGAAACCATACAAACACTAGCAAGCCAACTTACTCTAGACATCTCAAACCTTGCCACTTCCACACATAGTACTCTACCTGCTTTCTCAATACAACCAGTCTCTACCTGCTTTCTCAATACAACCAGTCTCTACCACTCTTATCTTCAAACTCATCCAAAAACTTAAGCCCTGTACCCCTTCTGCTGACCAGCTACCTTCTAAATACCTCCAAAAAGCAGCCAAAGTAATTTCTTATCCTATATCCATCCTCATAAATAGAACCATTAAGGAAGGGAATGTTCCTAACATCTGGAAAATCTCCCATATCATTCCCCTTCACAAAGGCGGAAACTCAAACGACTAGTCTAACTATCGGCCAATAGCACTTTTATCTCCCTTAGCTAAAATTATGGAAAAATGTGTTCATCATCAACTGTTAAACCATTTAACTCAAAATAACATGATAGCAAAATGCCAACATGGTTTTAGGCCATCCCATAGTACCACAACAGCCCTGCTATCCTTTACAGATGTTATAAATAGAAATCACAATAACAACAACCTCTCATCTGCTCTCTTTGACCTCTCCAAAGCTTTCGACATGGTTAACCATGCCCTTCTTATCAGCATTCTTGAATCCTTCGCCCTTGACTCTTTAGCAATTAAATGGTTCAGGTCCTACCTAACCAATAGACAACAAGCAGTTCTTTGGGCAGATAATATATCATCTCTTTTACCTGTCACCCTGGGAGTCCCTCAGGGCTCTATTCTTGGTCCACTTCTCTTCTCTTTTTTTATTAATGACCTGCATGTAACAATTCCAAATGCCACCTGCATTCAATATGCAGACGATTTAACATTAATCTGTTCCGCAAGCTCACCATCTGCACTACATTCCCTGACACAGAAAGTATTCAATTCAGTTGAAACTTGGTTCACTAAACGTTGTCTCCTTCTTAATGCTAAGAAAACCAAGCTCCTTCTTTTTACACCAACCAATAAGTCCACCCAATAGATTTCTCTATCACTTCCAATAATGATACTATCATACACCCTGACTGCACAACCAAGTTGTTAGGAATTACTATTGATAACAACCTTACATTTGATAATCACATAAATAACACAATTAAAACTATCAATGAGAAAATTGGTTCCTTATATCGAATCAAATCCTTCTTAACTCCAACAGCTAAAACCCAAATTGCACACTCCCATTTAATTTCTACTCTTCTTTATGCCTCTCCCATATATACTAACATCAAAAAGAATAACCTTGTCAAACAAGAGCATGCCTATAACAACATCGCCAGATTTGCCACGGGTAATCCTTTTTGTACCCACCACTGCCTAAATCTCATGCAGCTGGGCTGGCTAGAAATTCAAAACCTTCTAAAAATCTCCCAACTAACCATGGCCCACAAGATATTTTATCAACCTAATAGAACTCCTATACTATCCAATCTCATAATCCCCTATAAAAACCTAGATATACTACGCTCCTCTAACAAGCTTCTAGCTAGCATAACCAAAACTAACAATTTGGCTGGAAACTCCCTGTTTTCTAACACTGTGGGAAAAGACTGGAACCTACTTCCCAAAGAACTAACATCACTCTCTTCTTTGCCTCTCTTTAAACAAAAGCTCAAAACACACTTTAAAATACACCGGTTATGCCCATGCAGTAAACCAGACTAACCCTTCCTTGCCTGAGCTCATATTTGTCTATACCATACTAAGTTTTTTTTTTGTTTTTTTTCCTCATTATTTCTCTTATGAGGAACTGAACTGGTGATCACAATGATACAATTATACATACTGGTTGACAAAAAAAAAAAAAGATGCATACTTTATTTCTACTATGTTTATGTACTATGTAACAATTATCATTCCTTCATTGTTTGTATTTCATGTTTTTACTGTTTGGAGCTTTTCTCCTCGGGCCTCTACTGAAAATGGAAATATATCCAGCTAGACCAGCCCGGTCAACAAATGTAAAATAAAATAAATAAATAAGTATAGAGAGAGTACAAAAGCTCAAGAAAAGGATTGGAGTAAGAAGGCAGGGAAGACCCCTCAACAAACTCATGCAGAATGGTTCTATCAAAACCTGCTCTGGCCCTTGAAACCATATTCAGTTTATAATACTTAGTAAAAGTATGTGCTGAATACCAAGTAGCAGCTTCAAATATGGAATGGGTGTCTAACCCCTTGATGAAGGCTCTAGAAGAAGCAACAGCCCTAGTGGAGTGAGCCCTAACAGTAGACGACAGACATTTGCTATGAAAAGAATAACAAAAAGAAATGGTCTTAGAAATCCAGTAGGAGATGGTTTGTTTAGAAACAGCAACACTCATTGTCCTGGGATGAAAAGAATCAAAAAGCTGGTCAGATTTATGAATGGCATTAGTTTTACCCAAATAATATCTGAGCTGCCTGGGCAAATTATATATTTGTCTTTGACCGGGAAAAATCTGACTGGGCAAAACCCATTTTTAGCACAGCTCGAGGAGAAAAGCTCCACATTTAAAGTACACAATGTACATTTATAATTGCAGGGAAAAACATCTGTACATGAGGTTATTTACATGATTTTTAAATATTTCTTACATGAACATAATGAAAATAGCATTTTAGCACAAAAAAGGGAGAAATTAACATTAATTGGCTAATTATTGAATAGAGAAATAACATATAGTAACAATTAATGTATTTATAGCATGGTGTCTGCAGGGAAATGATCAAACCAGGGCATTTTTGAGTTTAGTAATAATTTAAGACAGGCAGGTAAAATGTAGCTTAAAAATAAGATAGAGGAAGAAATTGTCAGTGGTGGGGTGTGAGAGAAGAGCTTAGGAAATAAGTGCAGTATGAGGAGGACTGATAAGCTACAAAAAAAAAAATTGATAAGCAATGTGGCTATAAGAGAGTGGGAAAAGTACTCTGCATAAAGCTAGCCCATGTGAGCTGTGTGACAATATGAGGTAGTGCCATCTGTACCAGGGAGATGAGGGCAGTGCATGTGCAACATAAGTCAGCATAGCTAGCTGGAGTTTTGTAAAGAATTTTATGTCATTTGACTATCACACGCATTTGTGTAAATGCTTGTGTTAAAAATGTATTTGTAAAGTTTTTTGCGTTAAAAATGCATCAACAGTGGGTCCGGCTGGACAGAAAAGAAATGTACATGTACGTCAGATAGTATTTTTATAACTGATTACACATATATGTTTTAACAGACAATTCTGGAAGTGAAGAGGTTAATCTCAGTCCAGGTAACTTTGAAAACAGGTTGAAAATGAAATGGGTTTGTTTAGGCCATAAACATTTTATCTTACAGGTCTGACTGCAGCCAGGGACAAAAATGTTTGGAAAAACCAGGGCTAGGAATCTTACTATATTGTCCTTAGGGGTGAACTAATTGCTACCCTGGAAACGTGGACATTTTTGAAATTGTTTTATAGCTTTCATATGCTGCAATAGATCTTAGCAAAACTCTGGGTGTGTATTGCACCACAGTCAGGTGACCACATGTGATGTCATTCTATAACCAGCACTGAAATGATTCTTAAGATATAGAGAGAGATATTTTGGAACTCTCTCAGCAGCACTTTGCCTTCCAGAACCTGAAAGGAAAGATCTTTGTCTCATGCAACCTCACCTCATCTTGTCTTGCTGTAGTAAACAACTCAGCACTCATCTTGCCTTGTTGTAGTAACTTAACTAGGAAACAGTAATTCCTTAGTCAGTCAGGAAAATATAATGTGATTACTTAAGCATTGTTTTTCTGCATCTGTGTGAATCTATCCAAATGTGTTATTTTTTATATATTTTGTTATTACAATTCTGGTGTTTATTGTAACTAGATATACAGTATTCTTGTGCTTTCTGCTTTATTTATTATAAAATATTTCTACACCTTTCATTGTGGCTGGTCTTTTAGAGAATACTTTTAACACCTTAAGAGTACATATGCTTATTTTAGTGACACTGTGGCCGCTGCTGCATTGGTCAAACTCTACCATTTGTATTAGCATTAATTTTCCTCAAGTATAATTGGATACCCTTGTAAGAGCCTTAGAGTAGCTGTCTGGTGGCAGTGTAATTACCTTATAGTCTGGGCAGAGGAGGCACAGCTGGTAAATCTGTGCCAGCCTTTCCCAGGTGTATGTGTGTGTGTGTATAAAAATCAAATATCCAAGTGTGTGTGTCAGCTACTTGGAACAGGGAAACAAAGCTTCAAAGTGGTCAGTGTGGAGTCTTGCTTGGGGCCTGGAGACAGAGAGAGAGTCCAGACCCAGGTCTGCAGTGTGCTCCCCATTAGCTCTTAAGGGAAATGGTGCTTGGTGCAGAGTTGCATATGAAAATATTGTCTCTATCCATTTTTGCTTCTAGTGCCCATCCCTCACCGATGTCAGTGGTAAGGACTGAGGCTCCTTGATTACTGGCCTGGTGTAAGGACTGTCACAAGCAGAAAGAACTCGGCCATCTTTGGCATAGGTACTGTTTAAGCAAAGTTTTGATACTATTTATGTTTTCTGTTTTAACTGTTTGGGGAGTTTTGGTGAGTTTTCATGATGGAATGAAGTATGTGGTGATGAAATTTGAGGTTGTCATCTATTACGACTCTGAGTAGTTTAGTTTAGTTTATGGTTTCTATTTTTGTGTTATTTCTTGAGGTAATATAAAATGTGTGTTTCTGGTTAAGGTGTTATTTTGGAGTAAATAGCATAAGTTATTTTTTTTTCAGCAAGTTAGAATTTTTAGCCAAATTTCAATGTCCAAGTTGTTGTCTGATTATATAGGTTGAAAAGTAGTGACTTAGTATCTGGAAGGCAACCAGATTTGATATTATGGACTGTTTGTCAATATCCAGTCCAGTATAGACTGCCTGTTAGTGCTTTTGTTGATTCTAGTGGTGGAGCCTATTAGTTATGTGAACCTTAATTGGCACAGAGTCTTTGTAGTTGCTGCTGTTTATGGATTGGCATTCTATTTTAAGGACACATAGGATGAAGGTGTCCTGGAGGATGTTGTCAGATATCCAGTTCAAAACATTTTCGACTGTGGTAATGTTATTGCCTGGTGGTATGTATACTGCTGAAATACATATAGATTTCTTTTGGTTGCTTTTTAGGTATGCAATCAGAAGTTCAGCATTATTACATTTTGGGATAATTAGATGGTCTACAGTTATTTCTAAGTTGTTTTTATAAATAATAGCAGTACCACCTACTCTTTTAACATTTCCATACATTTCAAGTATCTTAAAACCTGGAGGAATAATTTCATGTCAGTTATTTTTTGTTTTAGCCAGGTTTCAGTGGTGAATAGAATGTCTGCAGAGTAAAAATCTAGACGTGCATGGATCTCATGAATTTTGTTGCAGATGCTTCTGAGGTTAATGTTGAAATTAATGAGGTTATTTTCATTACCTGATGGGAAAATTGTGGAAAGTAATGGGTTGGCTATGGTGGTTAGATGATGTGTGGGTCCAGGGTTTGGATGAATATTTCCACTAAGTTTCAGGATGGAGATGGGGTGGGTGGAATTAGAGCAATTTGTATTTGTATGTTACTTTCAGTACTGCTGATAAAGTGCTAGTCTTAACTTTAATATATCTATAAGAGAACAGATCTGAGCATGAATACTGATACAGAGAAGGAGAGATAGTGAGAGAAAGACAGTTCTGTAATGTAATGTGTGTTTGTGATGGAGTTGGGATATGATGTGGGAATATTAGTAGTTAGTGAAGTGAGATAGTGTTTTGAGTATACAAAGCAATGGCACTTGACTTACTGTTATTGTCAGATGAGATGGTGAGAGTTTAGAAGAAGGTGGAGGTTTGGAATGGTATGAAAACTGGAGGGAAATATGTGTAGTAAAGAGTGTGGAGATGTTTTCAGGGTAGTATATAGATAGGTTGTGGAGGGTGGTTAGGTTGTATGCAGAAAGTTGAATGGTATGAGACTGTAGGCAGGGGAAGGTGAAGAAGTTAGTACTGTAGTGATGAGGGAGGAGACTAAAAATGTGTACTGATGAGAAGGATGATAGATCAAAGTAGTAGCTGTAAGTAGTTATATATGAGTATCCAAAAATGTGCTTTAGTGGTATTGATATATGTGTGTGTGTGTGTGTGTATGTATGTGTGTGTGTGTGTGTGTGTGTGTGTGTGTGTGTGTGTGTGTGTGTGTGTGTGTGTGTGTGTGTGTGTGTGTATGGGTAAAGATGTTGGTAAGCAGAAGTGTGTATGGAAAACAGTGTGCTGAGAATGTGTGTAAAGAAAGTTTTAAGTCTGTGGAATGAGCTGCAGGAGGAATTGACAGAGGATACAAACTGGAAAGGGTTTTTAATGTATATGTCTTTAAGGGATGGGTAATATGTATTAAACTGTAGGAGTTAAGAGGGAATAAATGTAAGGGATGGGGGGGGTGGCTGAGGAATCGGGGTGGGAGGGGAGCAAAGCAGGAAGAGATAAACAATCTCAGTAGCAGGGCACAATCAGTCTATGCAGGCAATTTATGCATAAGTATTGGTAAAGAGACCCATTTAAAATCATGTACATTACTAACTATGGACTATAAAGGCTTAGTTATTAGTTGGGTAATCCAACCAAGGTATGTAGAACCCTCTCACTAGCAGACTGAGAAGGAAAAAAGGAGGGGAGTTGAACTGTCTCATTCAAAGACAACTCATTGACCACCTTCGGCATAAAAACAAGATCAGTATGAGAGGACACCCTGTCCCTGTGAAAAAAGGATGGATGGTCATAAGAGTCTGAAGCTCATAAACCCTCCAAGCAGAACTAAGAGCAAGTAATTAAACAGTCTTCCAGGTACAATGTTGCAGAGAAGCTGAACCTGCAGGCTCAGAATGAGCTCTCATCTCTTTGATGTTGATATGATTTAACCTCTGAAGGGGGGGGGGGGGCAAAGACCTTAAATTTTCAGATGACCACAGGAAGCCACCCACCACATGTCTGAATTGCCAGTGAATAGCTTTTGAGAAGGAACTAGAGGCTGATAGGGCATGCTTGGGTTGAGGGAAATTTGCTAAATCCACTACTTGAATTCCTGCTTTAGACAAGGAAGGAGAGGCACATTGAAATTAGAGGTGCCGGAAGCTCTTGAAGACTGGGGGAGGGGGGGCAGAGGGTGAGAGGGGCACTTAGTGATCTAAAAAGGGCAATTTTTTAAATCTATTTACTACCACAACATAGGTTCACTTGGAGGACATTTTAAGCTCAAATAATTTCCCTTTTAGTGCTTGAATTAACATTTCCTGATTGGTCTTACCTATCCCATGGCTGATAATTGTATATTAGCCCTAGTGAGAATAAATGTGATCATATTGAGGATAATTTGAGGGGACCCATGAAAGGGATGCACCATTTAGGAACTGCCTCTATCCATTAGTGGCATGAGGGGCAATCGTGGAGTACATTTTCTATTACCCATCCTTAGATCCAAGTTGCATTTGAATATGGACAGGGATGAACTTTATTTTTACTTGAATGGATAGTCTGTACTGGAACAGTGGTAGCCTCTATGATATATATCCATCTCTCCACAACGTTCAGTTTAGATACCTGGACTGAGTATTTCTGATGCCATTTGGCTTGACGATGTTCAGTAGGTCCAACTGTATTAGGTTGGAGGATGCCTTGTATACCAGACATGTCACCTCTAAGCACTCTGTAGGATACTGAGTATAGTTATAAATTTTTGAGGTGGTCCATGCAAGACCTATTGTTTAGGACTTGTATCCTTTTAGTAAGGTATCTCTGTGGGTATTCTAAATGTAGCATGAGTTTGGGCAGATACATGCCAAAGTGGGCATTATACAAAATGATTGACCTAATGAGGGCTTTGTAAAGGGGGACAATAACATCTCTAGATCTAGTCACAATCAATTTGTTTATAAGCTGTGCAATATAGAAAGACTTTCTTATGACTCTGGGCACATGTTGGTCAAAAGTTAGGTCACTGTGCACACAAGTTCCCAAATGTCAAACAACTGGGTCAGTTCTCAGGGGCATTGTCAATTTGGCAGTTCCCTGGAGTAGATGACTTCCTAAAGGATACAATAATGTATTTTTTGGAGTTTAATTTCAATTCATGATTCTGGCACCATTTATTATTTGGGACAAACCGTCCTGCATGATGGTTAAGTCATTTGGGATTCAATAACTGCTCGTAGCTTGCAGCCATCTCAAACTTAGTCGGCCAAAGCCCTTTGGCATTTCCTTTTACTTTTGAGATGTATATTCCAAATAGAAAATGTCTCAGTGCCGAACCCTAGGGGACTCCATTGGTGACTTGTCTCTTCCCCTATTTTGATCTCTTGTATCCTGTGAGCAAGCATACATGTATTCATTCTTTGATTCACCTTGCTGATTGTATTATCCTGATTGTATTAAATTATATTCCTTGTATAATACAGTACCACTTGTTAGAATGTGTTTTAAAGTTGTAGTTGGGAACTGTCTTGTAGTAACCAATGAAGCAAAATATATGAACCAATAATGACAAAACTACAATTTCAGAAAATTTCAACCATAAAAGGCCACTCAAACTTCTGTCATTACAATCCATCAATATCAATCAGTAAATATGCAAAATCTCTGCAGAAATAAGTCATCTAAATAATTCCACATTAAAGGGATCTGTAACTAATGAAGAGGTGGTTGTTAGCACACAACTTTATATTTCATTGTTTCATCTACAAATAAAGTGTCTGTTGCTCTTGAAGAATAAATTGCCTATGCTACATTAAAAAATCATAAGCTAGTAATTTTGCAATGAGGAATGGATGGCAAACTGATAACAGAAACATAGTTACTAGGTAACTCCTCCAAAGGAAAACATTCATAGAACTGCAGCATCCACTCCCTTTAAAGTACAACACAGTACAGTATCAGCGATCCATTTGCATACTGTGGAATAAGAACCCACAGCCTTCTGCATCAAAGCAAGTATACTAACTGTTGTGCTACTAACAATGCAAATGACTTAGCATAAGTAAGACTGACCTTCTCTTCCCCTGAAACTCAGCTCCTTGTAAAATCCACTTGACACTCAAGTAAATCTCTCAGCTTCACAGCACAAGAAATCTGGAAAAAGCCAACATTTATTGGGGGGGGGCAAAGGCCCAAAATAGAGACATTTTAAATATTGCTTGCATAATCTTAAAAAGTTGCTAAAATAAAGTGTTTTGTGTTACCATGTGTTTCCTGAAAGATAGGAAGACTGAAACCTAAAGGACTATCATTATTTAGTGAATTCAGTTCTCACACTGATTTGCCAGAAAACCACACATTTTAAGAGGAACAGACCAAAAGTATGAGCCAAATATTCTATGGAAATCTGGACAGTTGAGAGCTATGGACTCAACTCCCTGAATCACAAGTGGTGGTAAGGGTAGAGAATTAAGGCTCTTGTTTGAGCCTGAGTAACACTAACCTCCAGGTATACCTAACTGGGGCATTTTACACACACACACACACACACACACACACACACACACACACACACACACACACACACACACACACACACACACACACACACACACACACACACACACACAGGAGCAGCATAACTCCTGCAAATAAAAGAACAAAACTCTCCTTACTGGCATGACTCTGGCAGCGCCAACACAACAGTGACTGCATGACTCCTGTAACAGAGCAATAAGAGAACAAGAAAAGCTGATTTAGTTAGTTTAACTTCCATGTGCAAATCCATGTTAGCATGAAAACTCCACTTCATTCATTTTCCCTGACAGGTCTTGCAGCTATAAAAGTGTGGGGGGGATCCCCCTCCCCCTGGCTCTATGGTTCTGGCTCCCATGATTGAAATCCAGAGGGTGGCAGTGCTGAAGCCAAACTGCCTTGAGGTGTCATTGAAGCTGCTGCATGTGCAGTCTGGCAAGAGGCAGCACTGGAATAGAAGAGGCCATGAATCTTGGGGTTCGAAGAAACTCTCTGGCTGGAATATCTGGCAGAGGAAGAAGAAACTGAAAGTTGTCAAGGATAGAACTTTTGGAGGTGAAAGATAAGCCAACTCTGACACTCTATGAATCCTGCAAACCAAATACACATAGTCCTGAGAGGGAGCCAAGACAGGCTTTTGAAAGTTGTTGGTGAACCCTATACATAGGAGTAGAAGTATGGTGAACTCCAGATCCTGTAACAGGTGACTGGGAGAAGGCACCTGAGGCAACATGTCCTCTGGGGAAGGAAAAATCTGAATGCCTTGGAGCCTGCAAAAGGCAATCACAGCAGCTAGATATTTTGTGAATACACTAGGGGCAACAGAGAGGCCAGATGGCAAAGCAGAGAACTGAAAATAAGAGGAAGAAACATAAAAATGTAAAAGCTTCCTGAAAATGGGTGAATGGGAATATGAAGGTAAGCATCCTTCAGATCCAAGGACATTAGAAACAGGGTTTGAAGAGTAAGCATCTAAACAGAAGGAAACTTGAGAAAGGTGTTGAGCAAGGAGAGATCCAGAATAGGTCTCCAAGTGCACTCCTTTTGAGGGACCAGGAACATCCTGGAGTAAAATCCCTTTCCTACTTGTGAAGGAGGGACAGGTTGAATAGTTCCCTCATCCACCAGTGACCCAAGGACCTCCGAGAAATGAGGATATTGCTGCAGAGGAAGTTGGAGAATCCCTGAAAAAGGAGGGAGAGATTTCCACACCATGAAGTAACCCTGGCAGATGATAGAAACCAAAAATCCAAGGTGATGATATACCAGTTTGGAAGACAGAGGAAGAGCTAAAAAGACAAGGAAACCTGGCCATGGGGTGTTGGGGGGGAGGAGCAAGAAGTCAAAGAGAAGCAGGATTGTCAGATAAAGGAGGCTTCTGAGTAACAGGAGTCTGAGAAGACTTACTAGGAGGAGCTTGGCTACCAGTCTTCCTACTTTTGGTGACCTGATGAGGTTGCCTGTGAACAAAAGCAGGCCTAGTAGGATAGTTCTTCTGGAATTTAGGAATAGGGTATACAAAAATATGTTGCAGAGCCTTTTTCCTGAACAAACATATATGTAGAAGCAGTTCCAAAAATATTTTTATTGTACAAGAAGCATCCAGCAACTTGGTCTTAATGTGTTCAGGTAAAGACTGCAGGTGAAACCAAAAATAATGCCTCATGGCAGACCTAAAGTCAGTAGCTCTAGAAGATGCATAAGCAGCATCAATGCTACGCTTGATAGAGTGATGAGCTACCTGAGAGGTAGCACCTGAGAATCAAGGAGGTCAGAAATAACCTGACAAGCCTGGGCAGTCAAGGCCAGACCATATCTGGTCATGTGGATCTGATAATTGATGAACCAAGAGGTCAAACTAGACATGGCATAAACCTTCTTACCTATCATTGCCCTGCTATCCTTATCTGAAGGCAGGAGCTTGGAGGAGGGCAAACATTTAGAAGACTTGTCAGAAGAGACTGGCACAAGAGCAGGGTCAGCAGGAAGATACTTAAATAAGAATTGACAATCCTCAACAACCTTATAAAACCTGTCAGGTTCCTTTGTAGCAGGAGGTTGAGAATCAGGAGACTTAGAAACAGCTATAAAGGTGTCTAACAAAGCAGCCAATACAGAAGGTGCTGCAGAAGGTTTAGGAGTGTCAGCCTGAAGCAGCTCATAATACCTTTTCTGGATATCAGTCACTTGAGAAGAATCCCACTTAAAGTATTACATCATTCTAGCTATAGTGTCTCCAAAAGACAATTCTTCAACTCAAGACTTAGGACTCAAAGACTCTTCTTCATCAAAACTATAAGCCAAAGGTGAAGGCATCTGGAAAGAGTAGGACAGGAACTCATCATCAGACTCTGAATCCTCATATGAGGAATCGGGTGCCCTAGCCCATTTAGAAGGAGTAGAGGTCCAAGGGGGAGTAGGCATAGAAGCCCCCTAGGGAGGCTAAACGGCCATTAAGGCATTAAACAGGCCTGTGTAAACTCCTGCCATTTCATTTGAGGATCCTTAGGCTGTACAGAAGTATGCTTAGTCTTCTGTTTTTTCTTAACAGGGCTGTCAGCCCTAACAAAAACAGGAGGTTCTGACCCTTGGCGAGATTCAGTAAGAGTACAGGAACCTCAGAATCTGTGGAATCTCTCTAAAGCCCTCTGAGATGACCAACTGCAGTTCCCTCTCAATGTCCAGAGCAGATGCCTGCAAAGCCTCAGAGGACATGTGAAAAGAAAGATCCATGCAGGCCTCCTACAGGGTCAAGGCAGAGGAATCCAACAAACAGCAGATGGCCTACAGAGCTTTCATCCACTTCTAGAGGGATGTCTGGTGTAGGCTGGACAACCAAAGAATATATCCAAGATTTCCTTGCCTTCTTTTTGCTTAATGGGACCTTGGGGTTTGAAGATTCTGCCATGGAAGTTTGGAAAAACAGTTTAAACCTCTGGTTCTCAAGATAGATGGCCAGGGAAGATAACTAACTTCTAACCATTTTAGGCACAAATGCTTTCCAAATACTACAGTACATATGTCCATGGGAAGCAACCATACCAAAAAAAAAAAAAAAAGACTCAGTTTGTGATAATCCTGCCTACCATACTGACATTTTCTCTTCTTGGATGACACAAACTTTAGGAAACCAAAAAAGAAAAAAAACAAAGAAAAAAAGATGTATCTGACAGCTAGGTGTTCAGCACAGCAGAAGGGCTTTCACGAGTGATGATGGTGTTTCGACTGGCAACAAAGAAGTTCTGGGTAACTGCATCCATACATCACCTTTATGCACTACTCCCTGTATGGGGAGCACATGTGTGACATATGGTGAATGCAAGATCTAAAAGGTTTAGTATACTGGCTGGACGTTGGGCTATCCTTGGCAGGACATCCCTACTGTAAAGAATACTACAACACTGCTATAGAAGGATTTCATTTGTAATAGGAGGAGGGGATGACAGAGTTAGTAAATGTGAAGTTATTTGTATATGACACTGAAGTTACTTGTATATGATACGGACCAACTAAAGATGTGGCGAATACTGCAGTCAGAGTTGAAACTAGGGCACCAAAGAGGGTGGCTGCCCCAGACACAAGCTGTTAGGGGGCACGATCAGCAGGTTCTTTTGGTGCAACACTTCAACACTGGCAATGCTTTATGAAGCCTGCTAATGATCTTAAGCCCCTTGGTCATCAGTGGATTCGAAGAGAAATTGTATACTCACAGTAGAGATGGCAGTGGGTTGCATCATATATGCTTCCCTGCATACCAAGTCACTTTCTTGGGCTATACCCCTCCAGCATAGTGATGTTAAATTATGAAGCTGTGGAAGTAATGAGGCATGGCCTGTCATGATTTGTCTACCATGGCTATAGACAGCCCCTACTCCTTGGTCATCACACATGCCCACCCCAGTATTCACTGAAAACATTAGCCTCCATCAGGATCTAACAAGCTATCTGCTTACAACACAATGGTCCATCTCAGCCATGATAACCATCCACCTTGCCACTCAATCATCTTGGTCATTAATTAATCCATGGCTACCTGAACTATAGTCATGATAATATCCCTTACAATTCTTAACCCAATTGCCAGTTGGGAACATCACAGTTTAAATGATAAGCACAAAAGTCTGTGCAGAGTTTACATTTTACTTCTAATAAAGTGTGTATTGTCAAACCATTTCCTATTACCTTAATCTGTTATGGATATATGTCACTTAGCATTTCAGGATGCCCAACATAATGACTGTTAATCTGATAGAGCATTTCTTATACTGTTGCAGAACAAGAAGTTATGTACTCACCATAATGTTCGATGTATGTAGTCCATCTCGCCTCACATTCTTACCCGTGGGTTCGGAGCCGAACCTCAGCTCTGACTCGGCCATACTCTAGCTCGAAGTATTCAATTGGCTCATGGCTAAGAGGTATCCCATGCTGTACTGCTCCCTTTCCCCAGATCTTGTTTGCTGCAAGCTAAGGCAATCACACCCCACACACACAACACAGAGAGGAAGAATCAGCCCAACAACAAAAGGAGTACTGAAACCAAAACTAACCGCTAGGCCCTCCAGGAGGGGGAAGGCGGGAAGGTAAGTGAGGATGTGAGGGGAGATGGACTACATACATCGAACGTTATGGTGAGTACATAACTTCTTGATGTTATGTAGTCCAATCTCGCCTACATTCTTACCCGTGGGACAGCGTCCCCAGCACCTGAACCTTGGGCGGCTCAGTGGAAAATACTCCTGAGCGCTGTGGAACCAAAGAAAGATCTGCCTCTGGATATCAAATCCAATTTGTAGTGACTGATAAAGGTGTGTTGAGATGCCCATATAGCCGCAGCACAAATATTATCCATAGACATCCTGGCCTGAAATGCCGTAGAGGTAGAAATTGATCGTGTAGAATGAGCCTTCACCTTAAAAGGTAATTCCTTACTGCTTGAGGTATAAATGAAGGAAATACAACTAGAGATCGATCTGGATAAGGTTACTTTAGAGACAGCAGACCCAAGTCTATTGTCTGAAAATGAGACAAACAGCTGATATGATTTCCTAAGATCCTTCATTCTATGTAAATAGAAACGCAATTGTCTATGAACATCTAGCTGGTGGAATTTGAATTCTGCCTTATTAGAAAATTCTGGGAAAAACACAGGCAGCTCAATAGACTGGTTGAGGTTAATAACCAAAGCAACCTTTGGCATAAAGGAAGGATTTGGTCTGAAGGAAATCCTATCCTTGTGCAATACCAAGTAAGGAGGTCTAACTGACAAAGCTTGGAGCTCAGAGACTTGCCTAGCTGAAGTGATGGCTACCAAAAAGATGGTCTACCATGACAAATATTTCAAATCACAAGTAGCTGCAGGCTCAAAGGGAGATGAAGTGAGACAGTGTAGCACAAAATTAAGGTCCCATGGCATTACAGGATCAAAGACTGGGGGCCAAAGCATCATAGTGCCCTTTAAAAATGCCCTACAAAGTCTATGCGCCATTAGACTGGGTTTATTAGCGACATGAAAGGTGGAGATAGCCATTAACTGAACTTTAATGGTTGCGGCAGCTGACCCCTGACTGAAAAGCATGGAGAGAAATTCCAGAACTGATGAAATTGGTGCAGTGTAAGGGTCAATCTGCCTTTAATGAGCCCAGATGGAGAATCTTTTCCATTTACTAGAATAAATCTTCCTAATCGAAGGCTTATAGGAAGAAGACAGAATATGAACTACTTCCAGAGAAAAATGATGAAGCCTGACTAGTGATGGAACTGGAGTAGCCAGGCTGTCAACTGGAGGGTCTGAAGACAGGGGATGGAACTGCCCTGACATACGAGTCAATAGGTCTAGCTGTGGGTCCAGAATCCAGGGGTCATCCATGAGATAGGAATGGAGAAAGGGGAACCAAATTTGATGAGGCCAGTGTGGAGCAATCAGAATCATTCTGCTTCCCAAGAATTGTGCTTTCTGAAAAACCTTTGCTATCAGAGGAACAGGTGGGAAGGCATAAAGTAGACCGGAGGGCCAGTCGTGAACTAGAGAGTGTCCCTAGGTGTCTCCCCCTGAAGGGGGATGAGGATGAAGTAGCTGCTGCACTTGGTATTGAGGGGACTGGCAAATAGATTGCAGCAAGGCTGACCCCATCTGTGGAAAATCTGCTACACAACCTGCTTGTTCAGGGACCACTTGTGAGGCATCACAATAGCTCTGCTCAACCTGTCGGCAATCACGTTGGACTTCCCCGGAATGTGAGTTGCCATAAGAAAGTGTTGGGAAGACACTGCTCACTGCTACACTCAAATAGTCTCTCTACAAAAGGGATGTGACTTGGTTCTCCCCTGTTTGTTCAGATACCATACCACCAACATGTTGTCCAAGTGGATTGCAATCATCCAGATAGGAAGAAAGCTCTGGATTGCTTGCAACACTAATAGCACTGCTCTCATCTCCAAGACATTGATATGCAAATGTATCTTGTGCTCTTGCCACGTGCCTTGGACTGTCCTGCCGAGATAATGCCCCCCCCCCCCACCCAATCTGGGAGGCATCCATGGTCACCGTGGCAACTGGAGGAGCTGGAATGAAGGGCTTTCCCACATTGAGATTGCTGGTCTGAAGCCACCACCGTAGATACTGCTTGCACTGGTCTGTAATCATAATAAGATGGGAAAGTTAAAGGCGTTGTAGGGACCACTGAGCAAAGAGCAGCCACTGAAGGAGCCTCATGTGTAGTCTTGCAAGACATACTAGCATAATTGGGGCAGCCAATGTCCCTAACAATTTGAGAACCATTTTTGCCTTTACCTTTTTCAGTGGAAGCAATGCGTAGACCTGTTGCAAAACCTGAATTCTTTCTTGTGGTAAGAAAGCCCTCATGAGCATGGTGTCTAACTCAGCGCCTATAAAGGTGACACACTGCGAGGGCAACAAGGCAGACTTTTCCCAGTTTAGTGTGATACCCAATCATTGACACAGTGCAAGGGTGACGTCCCTGGTCTGTAGTAGTGGATGCCTGGTGGCAGGCAGGAGCCAGTCGTCTAGGTACAGAAACACTTGGAATCCCTGGCATCTCAAGTGAGCCGTCACCATTGCCATACATTTGGTGAACACCCTGGGGGCTGTGGTGAGACCAAAGGGCAGGGCTCGAAACTGAAAATGACTGGCTCCCAGCCAGAAGTGTAAATTACTTCTGGATGCCCTGTCCATCTTTATATGGTAGTAAGCATCCTTGAGGTCGATGGAGCACATCCATACTTCTTTCCCCAACAATGGGAGAATAGACTGTAAAGTGACCATTCGGAACTTGGACTTTTTTACATGGAGGTTCAAGCGGCTGAGATCCAAGATGGGTCTCAGGTCCCCTGTTCTTTTTGGCACCAAAAAGAATCTTGAGTAAGTCCCTAATCTGAGCTGGTCTGAGGGGACATGTTGGATGGTTCCTTTTGCTAGCAGCTTTTGAACTTCTGAAGCTGCAGAATCCCTTTGACTGGGTGGAGCATCTGGGATTCTCTTGGTTGGTGGTGGGATGAGAAGAGAAGGGAATAGGATATCCTCCGGAAATTATCTTTAATACCCACTCATCCTGGGTGATGCCTTGCCAGGCTTCTGGGTATAGCGAAATGCAACCCCCCCCAACTGGCTCTGGAGAAGCGCAGTCGAGCCTCCCATCAGGAGCGCTGGTAGGAGGAACAGTGAAAGGAATCGTGGTCCCCCTGGTTATGTGGGCCTCCTCTGCCTCTAGGGCGGTGTCTACCTGAGTTACCACCCCCTCCCCTGCCTCTGGAGGGGGAAATCACTTTGTGCATCTTGAAAAAACCTCTGCGGCTTTCTGAACCACATTTTTCCACCCTTCTGGCCCTTGGAATAAGATCTAGAAGGCATGGAAAAATGGACTCCCACAGCAGACAGGGTTTTTCCTTCCTGCTCATACCTAGTGAGAGTATCCTTCACCTTGGCTCTAAACAACGATGAACCGTCAAATGGGGAGTTGGTGAACTTAGACTTGAAGGTCTCCGCAAAATTGCACTGGCGCATCCAGGAGTGCCTCCTAAGAGAGACTCCTGAACTTGCTGCCCTAATTGCTCCATCAGCTGCATGCGATATCAGCCTCATGGAGGAGTTAGTAATGGAATTTAGGGTAGACATCTGGGCATTGACCTTCTGAGCCACTGCATCAGAAACGTTACCCTGCAGAGACTCTCCAAGCTCTTTTAAGAGATCTCTTTGGAGCAGTGTAAAATGTGACAAATAGTTCAGTGACTGTAGAGTAAAGGCCGCTGAAGAAAACATACACTTCCCATACCGGTCCATGGTCCTTGACTCCTTGTTAGGGGGCTGGATGGTAGATGAAGTCTCAGCTAGTTCCTTCTTGGTGGCCACTGCTACCACCAGGCATCTACTGGAACACCCTTTGTGAGAAATTCCTTGTCAGTGGGGGCAGATAGAAACTTGTTGGGTCTCCTGGGGACTGGTTCCACAATGTCAGGGGTTTCCCACACCCTTCAACAAACAACATCCAGGAGTTCATTGAACGGGGGAGAAACCGAAGCGGCGGTGGGTTGAGACCCAAAGGCCTTCAGGAACACTGACTCCTCCTCAGAGGGGGATTTGGAGGGCCAGTCGCCTCTCTGCTTCAAGATCTCCAGGATATCTGAGAATGAGATATCTTCAGAGGACGACTTGGGGGACCCCTCTGACTCCTCGAGGTTGGTGTCCGAAGTGATAGACTCATCCTGGGAGTTGATGTGCTTCCTCTTGCATACTCTTTTTCTGGGGGGGCTGTTCAGGCAAACACTCTGGGGAGACCTCAGAAAGTTGGGGACCACTCATGGAGGTATCTTGAGGCCTTGGGTCTCTGCTGTCCAAGGACAGAGGGTGATAAGAAACTGATACCGGTGCTGGAGGGGGTAGAGTGTCGGTGCCATCAGACACAGCTGAGGACCTGGCCAGCACGCTCCGCATGACATCAAAAGCTGATCCCCCAGCTCCGAAGAATGACCAACCATGGAAGCCCTCAGAGCCAAAGGGATAAGGTCCAAAGCCGAGGCAGGGCCCAAGCTCACCTGTGCTGAAGCTCCGAGCAGGAGGCTCAGAGCTGAAGAAGATCGCCCCGAGACCTCTCCCTCAGGTCCAACCGAGGAACTATGAGCCCTGGACCCTGCGAACAGAGCCGACGGGGTCGGAGCGGAGATCAGAACAGAGATGCCAGGATGGGCTACTGGAGCCAATGCAAAGGCATCAGACAGAATCGACAACTCTGGCTCCGAAGGCCGAGAAAGGCTCGGAAAAGGAACATACGAGGATGGATGGGTGACAGGCTCCTGGACCGATTGGGCTGGAGCCAAAAACAATTTTGCTAACACCGGTGATTGGAGCAGTCTCTGTACCACTCTATCCACATCATCGTCTGAGAGAGTCCTGGAGGACCTAGAGGATAAGGTCGGAGATCTGGACCTCCCTATAGAAGGAGACTTACGAGAAAGAGAAACTGGTCTAGAAACTGGAGACCGGCTCCAAACAAGTATTTCCATCACCGGCTCCGAGAGACTGGGAGCCAGTGTTGACTTGGTCAGTACACCCACTTCCTTCAGCCCCAAAGCCAATGGAGCCGAGGAAGCTGAAGTAGACTTGGCAATTTTCTCTGGCAGCTCTGATAAAATGGACGGAGCTGGAGAGGGTTTTTTTTATTTAGAGGTCTTGTCTGCTTTAGAGAGAGAGGACTTAGAACTGGAAGCCCTCTCCAAGTCTTCTTCAAAGGAGGGTTTCAGTAATCCCTTCAGAATCAGTTTGTTCTTCCTCTCTTGAAGAATGTGTGGGCTAAAGGCGTGACAGAACACACATGATTCTTGGAGGTGGATAGCCCCCCAAGCAATATACACACACTGAGTGCCCATCAGTAATAGACATTTTATATCCACACTTATCACATTTTTTGAAGCCCGAAGGCTTGTGCTCTTTTGTAACCTTACACATATTGGTATGACACTACACACAATATCAGAAGACAAACCCGACACCAGCAACAGAAAAACATGGGAACTATGCCACTAAATTAAATGGTCATAGAACAATAAACACCACAGGAAGAAAGGACCTCTAACTTAAATAGCCCTGATAAACAAAACAAGGGAGGACTAGGTCCTCTAAGTTAAACGGTCCTAGCCCAAAGGGATGGGGCAACACCAGAATAAGCACACACAGGGAAACTGGGACACACACAACTAGAAGGGAGGACTAGGTCCCCTAACTGAAACGGGCCTAGCCCGTATGAAGGGAAGAAATGCAAATGGGATACCAAGACAAAAAGCCAAATAGGCTACACAAACAGTTTTCTTATCAAAAAAAAAAAACAGAGACTAGCTATGAAAATAGCTTTTGGAGCAACAAACTACTAAAAAGTAGAAGAAAGTTATAATTAGCCACGGCCAAGAGTGAGACCACGTATGAGCTGTATGAGCAGCAAATGAGATCTGGGGAGTGGGAGCAGTGCAGCATGGGATACCTCTTAGCCACGAGCCAATTGAAGACTTCGAGCTAGAGAATGGCCGAGTTGGAGCCGAGGTTCGGCTCCAAAACCACGGGTGAGAATGTAGGCGAGATTAGAATACATAACATCCACTTATACAATACTTAAAACATTTTAATCAAATCAAATTCAGTCAATCAGACCCTTAGCAAAGTGCATAATACAGATGAAGAAAAGCAGTTTTGGAAAAATGAAGTTCACTTAAGACGGAATAGATAAGCAGCATTTACTGTAAGAAGGTATAAAGGATGTAAAAAATCCAGGTTGTCTATACATTGTTCATAGGTTCATAGGTTCATAGGTTTATACTAGGCTATCTGCCCTAAGGCATTTATAAGCCTAGCCCAAATTATTGTGGCTTACGCCACCCCTTATATGAAAAAATACTGTGCCCATTAGTTTGTTGTGCCTCTGTCCAGCAGTGACACAGAGATGATTCCCGGGGTAAACCTACGATCTCCCATCCACAGGTCCAGATTTCTCTTGAACAGAGTCAGCGAGGTGCTCTGCCTCACATGGACCGGGATTTTATTCCACAGCATAGGGAGTCTCTGAGTGATAAATCTATCCCTCCAGCACGTCCTATTTATATCCGTGCTAAGGTTTAAGTCGCTTGCTCTAGTGGTTTTGGTGGATTTGGATTTTTTGAGGTGGAGCATGTCCATTAATTCCGGGTTGGACATGGCCCTGTATGTCAGGCACATGTCACCTCTGAGCAGGCGGTATGCGACTGAATAGAGCTGGAGTTTCTTCAAGCAGGCAGCATATGACAGATTTTGGAGTCGCTTTATCCTTTTGGTGAGGAACTTTTGGGGTCTCTCCAATTGCTGCAGATGTCGGGTGAGATACATCCCGAATGGGGCATTGTACTCGATCATTGGTCTGATAAGTGAAGAGTACAGGGAACAATGACCTCACTTGATCTGGATGTGAATCCCTTCATGATCAGGTGGGCAATGTAGAAGGTCTTTCTAACCACTTTAGCAATGTGAGTGTCAAAAGAAAGGCCACTGTCAACCTGGGTCCCCAGGTCCCTGATAACCTCTTCTGTGCTTAGTGGATTGCCACCTATATGGTAGCTTGGGGTTACCTTGTTTTTCCCGAAGGGTATGACTATACATGTTTTGGCATTTAACTTCAGGCCATGGCTCTGGCACCAGCTATCTGTTTCCGTGAGTCCCTTCTGAAGGATATCCGTGTCCGATGCACTTTCCACTATGGTGCCCAGTTTGCAGTCGTCTGCAAACTTTGTCAGCCAAAGTCCTCCCATGTTGGCCTGTACTTCTGAGAAGTAGATGCCAAACAATAGGGGGCCAAGGACCGAGCCCTGTGGGACACCACTTGTGACCGGCTTGGAGTCTGACACAGCGCCAGCCACTCTAACCCTGTGGGTTCTGTCCTTAAGCCAGTTTGCAACCCATCTTGTGACATATGGGTTTACATTTAAGCTGGTAAGTTTTTCTACAATACCCGAGTGGGGTATTGTGTCGAAGCCTTTGCAAGGTCAAGGTAGGCTGTATGGACTGCCTTTCCCTCATCAATGGCCTTGGTGACTGTTTCGAAGAAGTCAACCAAGTTCAGAAGGCATGATCTTCCCTTGACAAAGCCAAACTGGGTCGGGTCCAATGTCTGCAAGTCCCTATATCTTTGTTTATGAGCTCCATTATGATCCTCTCCATAGCTTTGCAGACTAGACTTGTTAAGCTTATGGGGCGGTAATTACCAGGGTCCGTAGAGGCACTGCCTTTGTGGAGTGGGACCACAGTTGCCGTACGCCACTCCTTGGGCACGTATCCTGTGGTAAGGCTGAGATTAAACAGCTGCCTTATGTGCGGGTTTAATTCCTCATTTAGCTCGTGTAGCACACAGCCGGGGACACCATCCGGTCCCATTGATGCTGTGTTTTTAGCTTTAGAGAGAGCAGATTTCACCTGCGCATTTGAGATGTCCGGGAGGCTACACTCGGCTGGGATAGTTATCTCTCCTTTAGGGGGGGAGGGGGGTGAAGTTTGCACTGAACCTGTCTGCCAGTATGTTGGCAATGTCTGTGGGTTCAGTGATTTTTGTATCATTTTGGACTAATTCTGAGCATATCTGGGAGTTTCCACCCAGGTTCCTAACATAGCTGAAAAAGGCCTTATGATTGTCCTTTGAATCCATGGCAATTTTTCTCTCAAAATTGGCCTTAGTTGATTTTATGAGTGCTCGTATTTTTTACTAATAATGATCAGGGGTGACTTCCCTTTTATGGATTTTGTTCTATCATGTAATAGCTTTCTCCTCTTATTGTAAAGTTTGTTAATGGCTGGGGTCCACCAGACTGGACGTTTGCCCTTTGTGGAAAGAGTCTTGGTTTTATTTGGGATTGCCTGATCCATGCAGTCCTGGAGGTGTTCATAGAAGGCATTTGTAAGGGCTTCCGCAGCTTGGGTTGTGGTTTCCTCTGGCTCAGGGGCCTTGAAGGATACCACACCAGTCTTGAGTAGTGTGAAGTCTGCTTTAGAGAAGTTCTTCACTATGGTCTTCTTTGCTTGGGGTGGCGGCGGGATGTGGATTTCCAGTGAGATTAGTTTATGATCAGATCTCACCAATGAGGGATATACTTCCGGTGTGGAGCATTTTGTCCCCATGTTTGTGACAATGAGATCTAGTATATTTTCTCCTCTCGTGGGAACAGTGACTAGCTGTTCCATGGCATTTGAATTTATGAACTCCAGGAACCGTTGGGCTAGAAAGTTAGGGCTTGAGTAATGTTCCCAGTCTATATTCGGGTAGTTGAAGTCACCCAATATGATGGTGTTTGGAGATACATTTATACCCTCCAGTGTCTTCAGGAAGGCTGTGTGGGGTTCCTGAGTTTGAGAGGGTGGCCTGTAGCATGCTACAATTTGTAGAGCAGTTTTGCCTATGGTTAGTTGCACCTGGATGGTTTCCGAGCTTGATGCGTTGCCACCAACCTGGAGGTGTGAGTATCCTTTATGAATATGGATACACCCCCTCCTTTTGTGGTGTGGTCCGGGTTTTGGGGCCGGAACGCATGATATGAGGTAAAACCTAATAGTGCCGGGGTGCTCTCAGGAGCCTTGAACCAGGTTTCAGTTACAGCACAGACATCGATGTTCTCCATACTGAGAAGGGCCTTGAGTGCGTGCATTTTGAGATTTAGACTTCTGGCATTGAGCAGCATTACCCTCAGTTTCTTCCCATTTTTTCCTAGGGTGGTAGGTTTAGAATTTGAGCCTTGCCTAAAAAAGGCACTATGGGGGTAGCAAGAGCCTTAGCCAATATCCGGAATCCCAGGGGTGACAGGTGCAAGCCGTCCCTTGCGAAGCAGTGTGGCTTGTCAAGCATGTCATCCCAGGCAGACAGACACTGGATCCCCTTTGAATGACACCAGACATTAAGCCAATTGTTAAAGCTGATCATCTTGTCTCTATATTGTGGCATCATTCTTGGTGAAGGAAGGATACTGCTCAGGGTTAGGGTCATACCTGCCTGGGCTACATAATCAGAGAGCTCCTCTATGTCTCTTTTCATGTAGTCCAGGGAGGCGCGTCTCAGGTCGTTCACACCAGCATGGACAATGACTGTGTCATATTTGTACTTGCCATGGAGTGACCAGTGCTTGTGTTATGTGGCGGATTCTAGCGCCCGATAGGCAGCTTACTGTGACCCTCTCCTTGTTCAGCCTGGTGAGTGGGACGTCAGTGTGTCTGACTATGGAGTCACCTATGACAAGTATGTTTGGTGTTGTATTTGGCCTTAAGGGCTGTGACTGCTTTGCACACTGCTTTTGTGGTTTATGTGTTGCTTGTGGGGTGTCTTGAGGTAGCAGTTGTTTGGGTGTCTGCTTTGGAGGCCTCTGCTGTTTAGGTAAATTTTTACTCAGAGCCTCCGAGTATGTCTTTGTGTGTTTATGTGTTTGATTCAGTGGAGTGGTAGCATTATGTGAGGCTGGTTTTGTGGTGTGTGTAGTTGCCTTCTCCTCCTGTCTGGTCTTGCCAGTCCTGAGTTGAGAGAGCTCAGCCTCCAGTTTGGCTAAATAGCTGCATCTCTCGCAAGTATTTGTGTTATGTGGGAGGAGGAGAGGGTTGTACAGTTACTTATGGCTTGTATGAGAAATGCATAGTAGTGCAGGTATATACTGTGGGCAGCTGAGCACGCTCTTCCTTGTATCAAGCAAAAGTCAGAATGCTAAAATCAAAGTATCTGTCCATTGACTTTGCTATAGCTTTAAATAGAATGAAAACATTCTGAAGTAAGTGCCCATGTTTTTTACATATCTGTAATCTTTAACGTTTTTAGTGTCTGACTGTTAGTTTTCTGCTTGTGTGATTAAAGCCTTTATATAAAAGTTTATAATAGAATGGTTACACTAGTTGGATGAAGTTCTATTGTTTGAATAAAAGTGGTGACTGGTGGTGTAGGTTATTTCTTTTCCTTCTGTAAAGTACAGTTTGCTTTTGAGAAATAGCATTCTGCACCTGTATTTTTTATGCAGTTGGCCTAAAGATATAGTTAGTATATTTTTTGGTGACCAGAAATTGTATGACATAGCTCATTACAGTGTTCTTTTGGCTTCTTAACTGTAATGTTAATAGTACTGATACTGCTGCAGTTTTAATAATGTCTACAGGGCTAGTTGTGTGGGCTGCATTGTACCATTGAAGACTGCAGGGAAATACATATATACACATACGTCACTTTTTTCTGTTGAAACTTAACTGTGTAATGACCTAGGGAATTGAGTGCAATGAATAATTAAATTATGTGAGAACATTTCCTTTACTGAACAAGGAATACAAAAAGTTGAAAAAAGCAAAATGATGAAAAGATTTACTCACATTTATTTTTTTTTTTTTACTCTGCTCTAGGCAACTGCTACCCAGCCTACCATCAGTCTGGAATGTGACACCTAATTAACCATAGTCATTAATAGGGCAACATAAGTGACATGAATGAGCTTCCATTGCTTGCTGATGTATAAAACTACCACCATGTTGTAAATGTAGATGGAGAGCAAGCATTCGGGAAAAGTCCTGGCAAGCCTTAACAATTAGAATGACTGCATTCTTCTCCAGTATACTGATGTTCAGATCTACCCTTTGAACACATCCAGAAACTGTCTGCTGTGTTCAGAGTTGAGAGGGTAACTGAAAAGTCTTATCCTTGATTAAGTTGGGGACACGCATCCAACAAAAATACATCCACGTATCCAGAGGTCCTCAATAAAAACTTACCTAAACAGCAGAGACCTCCGAAAAACACTCACAAACACTCCACACACAACACCAAACACATCACACACACAGCAGATAACACACCAGTGTCTCACAAACAGCCCATAAGGCATAACAATAAACCAAACATACTAGTCATTGGCAGCTCACTTGTGAGACACACCGATGTCCCCCTCACCAGGCTCGACAAGGAGAAGGTCACTTTCAGTTGTCTGTCAGGTGCCAAAATCAGCAACATTATGCATGCACTTAAGTCTCTTCACAGCAAGTACAAGAATGACTCTGTTCTTGTCCATGTTGGTGTGAATGACTTGAGACGTACCTCCCTGGACTATATGAAGAGAGACATGATTGAGCTCTGAGTATGTGTCTCAGGCAGGTATGACCCTAGCCCTAAGCAGCATCCTACCTTCACCAAGAATGATACCACAGTATCAATAAAAAATAATTGACCAACAACTGGCTTAGTTTCTGGTGACTTTCCAAGGGGAGCTAGTATCTGTCTGCCTGGGATGACATGATTGACAGGTCTCGATGCTTTCTCGGAGATGGCCTCCACCTGTCACCTCTGGGATTCTGGATCCTGGCCAAGTCTCTTGCCTGCCCCATTGTGCCTTTTTTAGGCAATGTCCAAAAGACAAATCTTCCAACATAAAAGATCTGTCAAAAAGCAAATTGATGGTCATGCTGCTTAACGCTAGGAGCCTTAACCTGAAAATGGACTGACTGTAGGCTCTCCTCACACTGAAAGATGCCAAAGTCTCTGCGGTCAGAGAAACTTGGTTCAGGGCTGCAGAGGGCACACCTGCCTTACCAGGCTGTACCTCATTCTACACATTCCGACCCCAAAATGAAGTCGGGAAGACTAAGGGTGGTGGAGTCTATCTTCATTAAGGACAGGCACACCTCCAGACTGGTTTGCCCGCATGATGCACTGGAATTACTCCAGGTGCAACTAATAGTTGGCAAGGCACCCATCCAATTTATAGCCAGCTATAGACCCCTCTCCATGACTCAGGACACACACTCCTCCCACCTAGACCTACTTGACTCCATCAAGGTACCCCCCCCCCAACACTCTTATCCTTGGTGACTTCAACTACCCCACCATAGACTGGGTGAACTATTCCTGCACTAATGCACTCACCCAATGATTCCTTGACTTCATCATTTCTATGCACTAGACCAGCTTGTCTCATCCCCCACAAGAAGAGATAACATTCTGGACTTAGTTCTCACCTACATGGGTGACCACTGCAACACTCCCATAGTATGTTCTTCTCTGGTGAGATCAGATTATCGGTCTGTCTCATTTGAAATTTGTATCCCATCCAACAACCCCCCCCCCCCCCAGCTGTAACCAGGCTAAAAAACTTCTCAAAAGATTACAACCTCCTAAGGGAGGGTATCAGTAGCTTCACACCACTCTCCCCCCTCACAGGATACAGACAAGTATGCTGAACAGTACGCCAATGCAGTATAGAAGCACCTGTACACCTGCATGAACTCAGCCATACTCAACAGACCTAAAACCTGTTCCTCAAGGAAACACAAATCTGTCTGGTGGACATCTACAGGCTTTACAACAAAATGAAGAAACTGATGTCCAAGGCTAAAAAGGAACAAATACCAAAGTGGAAAAACTCCCTCCTCAGCCTCAACAAGCAAACTAGATCACTAGTGAAAACCTCCAAAGCCAATTAAGAATTGAAACTAGCCTCCAAAACAAAGGGAAACCACAAAGCCATATTCAGTTACATCAGGAACCTCCATGGCAAAGCCCAGGTCTGTTCCAAATTAGTACTTAACGGTACCACTTACAATGATTCTATTGACTTAGCCAAGCTGTTAGCAGATAGGTTCAGCAGAAACTTCACCCGCCTATCTCCCCCCAAAGGCCCATTCAACATCCCCGATACTTGTCCTGCACCTCACATCTCTGTAGATCAAGTGTCAAAGGCCCTATCCAAGGCAAAGAACACAGCTTTCATGGGACCTGATAGTATTCCAGGCTGTATTCTGCACCATCTCCAGCAAAAACTAGCTTTGCCAATGAGCAGCCTAGTCAACCACAGCCTAAGTACAGGCTTCATTCCAGCAGACTGGAGAGTTGCCATTGTCATCTCTTTGCACAAGGTGGTGCCACTACTGACCTGGAAGCTATCGCCCCATTAACTTGACAAGTGTGCCTGTAAAGCCATGGTGCATATTATTATGGATCTTATAAACAAGATCATAGGCAATCTCCAAGCACTTGACTCCACTCAGTTCGGATTCATCAAGGACAGATCTTGCCTATCACCAAGGCCCTGGATGAGCGAAGGTCAGTACATACAGCTTACCTTGACTTGGCCAAGACCTTTGACACAATCCCCCACTTTGGCATCAATGAAAAGCTAATGCAACTTGGCGTAAATCCCTCTCTCATCAGCTGGGTGGCCCAACTGGCTCATTGATAGGAACCGGCAAGGTCAAAATAGGCACCTCCACCTCTGACAGAAGACCTGTCACTAGTGGTGCTCCCCAGGGATCTGTCCTGGGACCTTACTGTTTGGCATCTACTTCTCAGAGGTCCAGGCAAAGACAAAAGGCCTATGGCTGACCAGGTTTGTGGATGACTAAGTTTGGTGCTGTCATTGACTCCCCAAATGATGTTAAAATACTGCAAGAGGGTCTCACAGCAACAAATGACTGGTGCCAAAGTCATGGCCTTAAGTTAAATGCAAAAAAAAATGCATTATCATACCATTCAGCAAAAACACAGCCCCTAATGATTATCACATCAACGGCAACCCCCTAAGCACACAACCTGTGTTGAGAGACCTGGGTACTCAGGTTGACAACAATCTCACACTTGACCATTATGTAGTGTCAGTGGTCAGAAAAGCCTTTTACTTGGTTCATCTCATAAGTAAAAGGATTGCAGCCAGAAAAAAAGGAGGCTATTACCTCTCTGTACTCCTCCCTCATTAGGGCAATAATTGAAAATAACTCCCCATTTGGTATGTACCTCTCCAAACACCTGCACCAACTGTAAAGGCCACAGAAATACCACACAAAGAGAATCCATGGCCTACAACTTCTGTCCTATGTGGACAGGCTGAAATTACTATCACTCTACTCAGTATGATACAGATTACTTAGAGGTGATCTGTGTCTTGCCTGCAAGGCAATATTGGTCCCTGCCCTACTAGAGATGCTCCATATCCATAAATCTAATTCCTCATGCATTAGCCATTTGAAAGGCCTAAATCTAATATGCAACATCAACAAAACCTGCTGGAGAGACAGGTTTGTCTCCCAGAGGCTGCCACATCTCTGTAATAGATTTCCCATACATGTCAAACAAAGTATCTTACTGACCCTCTTCAAGCACAACCTTGATGAGTCGATGGGAAACCACAAAAGTATCCCAGAGGTTCCACGTGTGTCTCTCATTGACAGGTGTGACAGGTGCTGACTGAGGTTTCTCTTTTGGGAAAAAACTCTTGGCTAGGCCTGTAAGGGCCCCAGGGCATTAGCCTAGTAACCTCCTATGATCCTATGAATCTACACTTTGCAGACTATAAAGATCCACATATCATGTCTACAATCTGTGACTGCTGACTGTTGGACTCATATTCATTGTAACTATGACTTCCCTCAGCTGGGCCAGTAATCAAGCAACCTCAGTCTACACAACTGACACCAGTGGGGAACATTCACTTAGAACAAAAATAAATATACATAGTATTTTCAGATGCCGCTCTCTGCACCAAGCACGATTTCCCTTAAGCATACACAGGGAGCACATTCCAGCCCTGGGGCTGGACTTTATCTCTGGCCCCAAATAAGACTCCACCTTTCTCTCTGCAGAAATCAGTGCTCTGTGTCCCTGTTCCAAGTAGCTGACACATACACTCTGAGATTTGATTTTCACAAACACAAAAGCACACACACACACACACACACACACACACACACACACACACACACACACACACACACACGCACACGCACCCGCACCCGCACACACGCACACACACGCACACACACACACCTGGGAAAGGCTGGCACAGATGTACTCGCTATGCCACCTCCACCCATACTATATGGTAGATTTGCTGCCAGCAGCGAGCTACTTTATTGCTCTTACCAGGGAACCCAATTACTCTTAGTAAAATTAATACTTATACAAATGGTAGTGTTAACCAATCAGCAAGACTTTCAGCAGCATGATGCTACAGTGCCATTAAATAAATGCAGATACTCTCAAGGGTTAAAATATTTTCTAAAAGACCAGCTACAATGAAAAGTTTAGATATATTTAATAATAAATATTACAAAAAATGAGAATACTGAGTATCTATTTACAATAAACACCAGAGTTTCAATTCATAAAAAATATAAAAAATAACACAGATGGAAAGATTCAGACAGACAGAAAAATAATACTTTTAGCTAATCTCACTATATTTTCTTAACTGATTGAATAATTACTGTTCCCTAGTTACATTACTTACTAAAGCAAGGCAAGATGAAGTGGGTGAGTGGTCTTGTCAGTTCCAAAACAGAGTGCTGAGTGTCATCTGTCACATCTCTCACTAGTATTTAAATACAAATTCAATGGTGGCTACAGATGACATCACATCTGGTCACCTGATTCTGTGGTTCCCATACTAACCCCTGTCTAAAAGCTGCGCCAGGATTAGAACTTTGCTAGGGCTTATTCCAGCATCTGGAGATTGTAAAACAATTCTACCCACTTCATCTTTCCTGCAGAGACTAACCAGCCATTCTCTGGCACCCCAAGGTAGCAATTAGTTCACCAATAAAGACAACAAGAGCAGGATCCCAGCCCAGACATTGCATCTCTGGCTGCATTCAGGTATGTGAGATAAAATCTTTATAGCCTAAACCAAGTCATTTAATTTCAGGCTATTTTTCTTAAGGTTAGCTGGCCTGAGCTTAACCCCTTCCCCTCCAGCACCCTCTGTTAAAATACATACATTTCATCAGTTACAGTACAGTCTGACATACAGGTATATTTTTTTTCTGTCCAGCAGCACTCACTGTTGATATATTTTTAACTCAAGAAACTTTATAATTACATTTTAAAACAAGCATCTGTACAAATCAATTTGAAATTCAAATAAAGTTATTTACAAAACTACAGCTAGTTGTGCTGCATATGTTACACATGCACTGCACAACTCTCTTTGACATTGCTGCCACTACCTCACATCATCATAGTAATACTCATATGTTATCTGACATAGGGAACTATTAGTGCTGAATCTGCCATGATACCCAGCATGATTCAGCCGAGATGGGCAAAAACATATAAAGAATCCAGTAGTAATGAAACCTTGGGTTCAGTAGATAAAAGTTATCCTATGCATACCCAAAAATCCATGCTGCAGCCAGTAAATATGATGAGCTAAGAGGGATTCTAATCACAAAAAAAGTGGAATAATATTTCGGACAGTCCTGAACAGAAACCACTGCCTGATGACCTCATGGGGCAGGCAGTAATTTTTGATCAGCTATGTCTGATATTATTTCACTCTATTATGATAATATTAGACACTCCTGAAGAGAAACCACTGTCTGAACTCATGGAACAACTAGTTAGTAGCCTGTCATTTAGAGAAGGAAATACTTTGGCTCCTTGTACATAGGAGGCTGGCACAATGGGCGTACATTTAGTGAGCATCTTGGTGATGAGGTGAGACTGAAATGAATAGTTTAGAACTTACAGTGACTGGCTCTAAAGCAGAAGAAAAGAAACATCCTATACTCCATGACAATTTTGATGCAGTAGTAAGTGTTTCTGAATTTCAAAAAAGTACACCCAGCCTCTGTCGGATAAATGGAGAAAGACTGTGACTGTACCACTACTTCGAAAGAGCTTTCTTTGGGGAAGAATTTGTTTAGGCTACTTAGCTTTAGTAACAGCCTGTGGTAATTGGTCTTTATTGGCACTAAAAAGAATATGGAGTACAATTCTGGCTCTTTCTGCTCCTGGGAGTCCTCTTTGAAGGTTCATTTTCTGAAGGGGGCAAAGAACCTCCTTTCATTCACCTTAGTTCTGATTGGCTAAGACATCAGAGAATGTTAGAGTGTGTTGGGAATGGTTGTGTGTAGAAGGGAAACTTTTATTCTTTGGATTGTACTATCCAAATTCTCCTATTATGTGTAATTAACTTCTATGAGCTCAAGAGGAGGAACTAATGGCCCCTGACTGCTCCAAACATGGACAGCTTCGAGGCTGCAGTAGCAGACAACCCATAGCTCAACCACAGCTACCCAAAGCTGAAGCCTTTTTCCTCTGGACTGTGACCTCTATAAAAGTTGTCTAAGAGGCAGAGCTTCTTCCAGATTGCTTCTGGTGTCTGTCATGTGTCTTTCCTAAATGACATCTAACAATGGCTCCTCTGTGTAAATGAAAATAAATCTTGAAGAAGCTGAAATTTTAATCTCACAATGATGACAGTGTACTTTACTTCTCTATGTTTTCTAAACATACTTTGACGTCTGAGTAAAAAATGTATATAAATCTTGAAGGAAGAATTCAAAATGTCACTTTTGTATCCTCATTGGATTTAGTTAACCCAATCCACATATGCCAGAATACAGCAATAATGGATCCTACATCTCTGGATGAACTATAGGCATGCAAACACCATGGTCATCACAAGGATGGTTATACTTGAAATAGCTGACAGATGTTTATTTTTGAATGATCAATCAAGTCAACTTTCCTACAGTCTGGTATACTTGATTAATAAAGTCCCACTCTGACTCTACCATGTCCAAAAGGTAGCTTAGCTCCTCACGGAAAATGTGGAAAATTCATAAACTGACTTATCTAAACAGTCCCTTACTCTGCATTGCTGTGTAGTGGATCAATGGGAAGGGTACTAGGAAGCTAAACATGTATATTCTAAACTTGTATCTCCCAGATGCAGTAATTTCAATAAATGCAAATCAGTTTGCTGGCATCCCAAATTCATCTCCTTCTTACTAATCTATCTGAGAAAATATCTACTATGTGTTATTATATTTATTTGTGTTCTTGATTATTATATCAGCCCCTTTCAACTTTCATATATTTGTTTTTCAGTGTTCAAACTAATAATTTTTGTTAGGCAGCTAGTTTGCTAAACATCTATGCAAGTATGTTCAAACATGTTAAAATGTAAATGTTCAGACAGCATTAAATAAACTGTTCTTTTCATATAATGTTTTATCGTGAACACGTTCCATCCTACTAAACAAAAATTTCAAGTTTGTTGTGCTATATTTTAAAATAATAAACTATCACTAAATTTGCTCTGATCGATGGACTGGAAGCAAATCCTTTACTCATCACAGCCATTTCTTTTTCACTAAATGTATAATCACTCTAACTTGAACATCTTTTTGTTTTTAGTTAAAGAATCAAAAATCAAAATTTTGTTACAATTCAGGTTAATACACAAATCAGTTCTATGTATTCACAATTATCAATTGCTACTGCATTTTCGGCAATGTCTCTATGACCTCTGCTAACCATAAACATGAAATTTAGCCACCGTTCTGTCTTGGCAGACTGAATGTGCTTTTCATTTAAACTTTAGCACTACTCCGTTCTTTTTTTCACTTGAAATAGTCCCATTACCATTATTATCATTTAAACTGTGTTGAATATTTGTAATGCTAAAAAAGTGGCATATTTAGCTTCATGGTATACCTGTGAAGCTTTGCAATGAACAAAAACTTACTAAAAAAATAACAGGGATTGCAAAACATTTGGATACTACTAAGAATCAAGTAAACGCCAATGTTTTAAGTAAACATTTTATTATTTGTAAACGTTTTAATACATTTATTTTTTAATGCTTAGAAGCAGTGGAAGAAACACCACAAGAAGATATTTACATTCCCAGTTAGAATTTAGAGATTTTGTTTGGCAAATAAGATTAAATGCCACCTCTTCAACAGGGCTGAATGAAAGCTTGATTATTAAATGTTGTTTAAAGTTTAATGAGATGAAGTGAATGTTGACTGGTACAGTATGTAGGAGGCGTGGGTTTTAAAGTCTATTTAAATCAGAGTGTATTGACTTTGTGCGTTCTGAAGAAGTCCCTGAAAATTAAAAGATGAAAGTTCTTATCTAATTAATCTGATGGTCGTGGAGTAGTGTGTGTGTGTGTGTGTGTGTGTGTGTGTGTGTGTGTGTGTGTGTGTGTGTGTGTGTGTCATTTTCTTTTTGTTTTAGGTAATTTACATATAACATTCATTTTTCAGTATTTTTGGTTTCCTCCCACATTAAACTTCATGAACTGTCATGGTAAGACAGTTTTCTCCTACTTCATAGGTTCATACTAGGCTATCTGCCCTAGGGCATTTATAAGACTAGCCAGAGTGTGTTTGGCTTTCGCCACCCATTTTAAATTAATTCTGCTATGCCCTTTTTCGAGGTTAGTATACTGTGCCTCTAACAACGACACAGAAGTGATGCCCGGGGTAAACCTACGATCTCCCATCCACTCAAGATTCCTCTTGAAGAAAGTCAATGAGGGACTCTGCCTAACCTGGACTTCGATTTTATTCCAGAGTGAAGGGAGCCTCTGGGTTATGAATCTGTCCCTCTAGCATGTCCTATTTATTTCAGTGCTGAGGTTCAAGTCTCTCGAGTGCGTAGCTCGATGGGATTTGGATTTCCTGAGGTGCAGCATGTCCATTAATTCCGGGTTGTTAATAGCTTTATACGTCAGGCACAGATCGCCTCTGAGCAGGCGGTATGCCACTGAGTAGAGCTGGAGTTTCTTTAACCGGGCAGCATATGGCATCTGTTTGATCCCTTTGATCCTCTTGGTGAGGTACTTTTGGGGTCTTTCCAGTTGCTGCAGGTGTCTGGTAAGGTACATCCCAAAAGGGGCATTGTACTCAATTATGGGCCTGATGAGGGATGAGTAAAGAGGCACGATGACCTCCCCTGATCTAGATGTGAATCCCTTCATGATTAGGTGGGCTATATAAAATGTTTTTCTAACCACTTTGGCCACGTGGTTGTCAAATGAGAGATTGCTATCAACTTGGGTCCCCAGGTCCCTAATTACTTCTTCTGTACTTAATGGATTACCACCTATGTGATAATTTGTGGGTACTTTGTTTTTGCCAAAGGGGATGACTATACACTTTTTGGCGTTTAGCTTGAGGCCATGGCTCTGGCACCAGTTGTCTGTTTCTATGAGGCCCTTTTGGAGGATGCTTGTGTTGGCTGGAGAGTCAATTATGGTGCCCAGTTTGCAGTCATCTGCGAACTTGGTCAGCCACAGTCCTTCCGTGTTGGCATGTACCTCCGAGAAATATATACTGAACAAGAGAGGTCCCAGGACTGAGCCTTGTGTTACGCCACTTGTAACTGGTTTGGAGTCTGATATGGCTCCAGCATTTCTAACCATGTGGGTTCTGTCCTTGAGCCAGTTTGCAACCCATCTAGTGACATAGGGGTTTATATTTAAGTTGGTGAGCTTATCTATAATGCCCGAGTGGGGTATTGTATCGAAGGCTTTTGCGAGGTCCAGGTAGGCTGTGTGGACCACTTTCCCCTCATCAATGGCCTTGGTGACTGTTTCAAAGAAATCAATCAGGTTTAAGAGGCAGGATCTGCCCTTAACAAAGCTGAACTGGATAGGATCCAGTGTCTGTAGGTCCCCAATATCTTTATTTATGAGGTCCATGATGATCCTTTCCATAGCTTTGCAGACCAAGCTAGTCAGGCTTATGGGGCAATAATTTCCAGGATCTGATGAGGCACCACCTTTGTGGAGAGGGACCACTGTTGCTGTACGCCACTCTTTGGGTACATATCCTGTAGTAAGGCTGAGATTGAACAGTAGTTTCATGTTTGGGTTTAGCTCTTCTTGGAGTTCATGTAGGACGCAGCCCGGGACACCGTCTGGTCCCATTGATACTGTGTTTTTTGCTTTGGAGAGGGCGGCTGTTACCTGAGCATCTGAGATGTCAGGGGGGCAGCACTCTGCTGGGATAGATATCTGCCCTTTTGGTGGGGGGGGGGTTTGCGCTGAACCTGTCAGCTAGGATGTTGGCAATGTCTGTGGGTTCGGTGTATTTTTTGACATTTTGGACTAATTCTGAGCATATCTGGGAATTCCCACCCAGGCTCCTAACATAACTAAAGAAAGCCTTGTGATTATCCTTAGTGTCCTGTGCAATTTTTCTCTTGAAGCTGGCCTTAGATGATTTTATGAGTGCCCGTAGCTTTTTGCAAATACTGATCAGAGATGCCTTCCCTTTTTGGGATTTTTCTCTATCATGTAGTAGCTTCCACCTTCTATTGTATAGTTTGTTTATGGCTGGGGTCCACCAGACAGGACGTCTGCCTTTGGAGGATTGGGTCTTGGTTTTATTTGGGATTGCATGATCCATGCATTCCTGAAGGTGTTCACAGAATGCGTTTATAAAGGATTCTGTGGTCTGGGCCATATTTTCCACAGGCCCGGGGGCTTTGAAGGTTTCTACCTCAGTTTTGACGAGTGGGAAATTTGCTTTAGAGAAGTTTTTCACTGTGGTTTTCTGGGCAGGGGGTGGGGTCAGGATGTGAATATCCAGTGAGATTAGTTTATGGTCTGATCTTACCAGTGAGGGATACACTTCTGGTCTGGAGCATAGAGTCCCCATGTTGGTGATGATCAGGTCCAGTATGTTTTCCCCTCTTGTGGGAGTGGTAACAAGTTGTTCCATAGCATTTGAGTTTATAAATTCTAGGAACCTTTGGGCTAGGGTGTTGGAGCTAGAGTAATGCTCCCAGTCTATGTTTGGGTAGTTGAAGTCGCCCAATATAATGGTGTTTGGAGAGACCCTCATATTTTCCAGTGTTCTCAGGAAGGCCGAGTGGGGTTCCTGGGTTTGGGAGGGTGGTCTGTAGCAGGCTATAAACTGGAAGGCAGTTTTACCCACTGTTAGTTGCACATGGATAGTCGCTGATGCTTCGTGCTGTGCCACCAACCTGGAGGTGTGGGTATCTTTGACGAATATTGATACTCCCCCTCCTTTTGTGGTTCTGTCCAAGTTTTGGGGCCGAAAAGCATGGTATGAGGTATAACCTGGTAGTGCTGGGGTGCTCTCGGGAGCCTTAAACCAGGTTTCTGTTACTGCACAGATATCGATGTTCTCCATGCTAAGGAGAGTTTCGAGTGCATGCATCTTGAGGTTTAGACTTCTGGCATTGAGTAGCATTACTCTTAGTTTTTTATCCCTTGTGATAACTATGGAGGTGGGTTTGTCTTTTGAGCCTTGCCTAAAAAAGGCACTATGGGGGTAGCAAGAGCCTTTGCCAATATCCGAAAGCCAAGGGGTGACAGGTGCAAGCCGTCCCTAGTGAAGCATCGTGGCTTGTCGAGCATGTCATCCCAGGCTGGCAGGCATTGGATCCCCTTTGAATGACACCAATACTTAAGCCAATTGTTGAAATTGATCATCTTGTCTTCATATTGTGGCATCACTCTTGGTGAGGGTAAGATGCTACTCAAGGTCAAGGTCATACCGGCCTGGGCTACATGCTCAGAGAGCTCCTCTATGTCTCTTTTCATGTAGTCCAGGGAGGTACGTCTCAGGTCATTCACACCAGCATGGACAATGACTGAGTCATATTTGTACTTGCCTTGGAGTGACCTGAGTGCTTGTGTTATGTGGCGGATCCTAGCGCCCGACAGGCAGCTCATTGTGACCTTCTCCTTGTTCAGCCTGGTGAGCGGGACGTCAGTGTGCCTGATGATAGAGTCACCTATTACAAGTGTATCAGGTGTGTTGTTTAGCCTTAAAGCCTTACTCTTCTTATCATCAGTACCTAACTAATCTGTCCATTTTACTTACTGACTAACCTTTAACCTAATAGTAAAAAAAAAAAAACACCACGGTTCTCCAAGTTTCAGGCTCACATAAAATAAACCAGCAAACAATTCCAAGTACACAATTGAACCCAAAAATGGCAGACTGCTCCAGTTCTTCTAATCTCTTTATTCACAAAGGTATAACTTTGCGAATAAAGAGATTTGAAGAACTGGAGCAGTCTACCTTTCTTAACCTAAGTTTGATTATGTGTTCTTACACATCATCTCAACTCCTCTCTGTTGCTTTCTACCGCCTACATTTTTCTTCCACAATACCAACGAGTTCCCATGTTCAAGAGATTTGTTACACTTTCAATATACTGCATCTTCCTTATCAAATATGCCACTTTCAGTCCTTAAATATCTTGTCACCATTATCTTACTTGTAACCCTAATGCATACATCCACTCTCTTCCTCTTCTCCTTCCATTCCCTTGACTGTTTCCTGTTAACTAAACTCTCCTCACTGTTGTGTATTTCTCCTCAGCCCTATCCTTCCTAACACTTACTCACAAGGCTTCCATCTCTTCATTAAACTACCTATAATTCCTCATGACCTTCTTCAAATCTTTCCCACTCTTGTACTCATTTGTTGTTCACATATCTATTCTTTCTGGCAGTACACCCTTCAGCATTCCTTAATCATTTACTGTTTTACATAAAATGATCCAGTACCCTTTCACTGAATCCATAATTTCTGCAAATCTGTTCCCAAGAACATCCTCTTTCTGCTGTATCTCTTATGTTTGTCTGGTGACATCAAAACTTATTCCTTGCATCCATTAACCCACACTTGTACCATAATATTCAGGACTTTCACTTAAATAGCATATCATCTCCAACTTCGAAGAACTAAACACTGCTTGCATCAATTGCTGCAGCATAAACAATATATATGGCCTATAATTGTAGATCTTTACTCACCCATATATGCTTGCCATTTTCAAAATCTGTTTTTAATTACATCTTTCTATATCATCACTTATCAGTTATTTCTGGCTTTCCTCAATGACAGTCCAGGCAAAAAATTGGGATGAGGGGTAATAATCCCATTTAAAAAGCACATAGATGATTCAGAATGGCCAGTGATCCAACATTAACTGGGCAACAGATCAGATCTGTACATGTCAGCCATTTGCAACCTTCACCTTTCATTCACTGACCTCTTTAACAAACTCCAGAATAAGCAGTCCAGTTGGCTTTATAAGCACAACTTCTTTGTGCTCGGTGCCCTAAAGCTTAGCTCATTAATCAATCTGCTTCTAAATTTAGCCTTACCCAATTTCCAGATTCTGCTCTTCATCTTCTAGTAACTCCAGCTCAGGATCTCCTCTTAATAATATCTTTACCAATATTCTACACAGATGGAAGTACCAAAGTGACTGACCCACCAAATGTTACCAGTATCCATTGTCCTACAGTCTTCTATCGGTCCATCAATCAGAAACTTTGCTCAGTCTTAATAAAACGCTTATCTTTTCCTCTAGGCAAGGACAGCACCCTTTTCAGTTATCTGGCATACATAGACAGAAGTCAGCTTTATGATACAGAGAGTACCGACGATACCTTAAATCACTTTAATTTCACTCTCATTCCTCTTCAGAATTCCATCAACCCAGTCAAATAAAGGATACTGCAGGGAAGTTTTGACTTTGGTTTGGGACTCTACTCAAGGAACATGATACTGCCAGGCATCTATAAGAATCCTGTAAGTCTTCCACTGACTTTCAACTTTTTGTGAATCTTAGGAAATCTACAAGACTGCAGCAAAAAAAAAAAAAACAACTAAGTTAAATAACTATATTTAGAGGTAAAAGGCTTTCTTCTCTAACCTAAAATCCCTCATGAACAAAATTAATTCCAGTCTACATCAATAAAACTACCCTGCAAATATTGCACTATCCTCACGCAGTGAATACTCCTCCCTGCTAAACACAGACATTCTCTAAAAAACTACCCCATGGCAATTTTATTTTATTTTACTTATTTATTTATTTATTTATTTAACATTTGTTAACTGGGAAAGTCCAACTTGGAGTGAAACCAATTTTCAGCAGAGGCCCAGGAAAAAATGCTCCAGATGCATGCTTTTGTAATGTGGGAGGAAACTGGAGCACCCGGAGGAAATCCACATGAATGCAGGGAGGACATGCAGACATACCTCTCAACCTGGAAACATCAAAAATCTGGACAAGGCCCGTGAAAAATAGGTATGAATCTGTACACTGATTAGCATAAAATTTGCATACATAATTAAACAACCCCGCCCACTCCAATGGAATTGTAGGATACCAACTTTGAAATGCAAACTGAAGAACGGAACCAAAATATAGCACCAGAGTCCCCCTGCAGCCATTCCAATGTCCCATTACCTGGCTATTTCACCCCATTTACCATAAACACTAATGTGTGCATACTGCTTTACTTCTGCAATGATTATTTGGATTTTTACATTTTATAGCACAATGCGTAAACACTAATAGATATCTGCTAAAAAGCAATACTGTCTAACAATGAAAATAGACTTGGTAGGCATTAAAACTTATCTGCCCATGAAACTCACATTCATTGAAACAGCATTGAAACCCACATCAAATCCAAAGAAAATGCATCTGGCCAGTGGTGGATAAAGATTACCTTTTGGCTGTTTTCAAATCAGTTGCCCCTTGCACACAAAACAAGAAACATACATGCATTCTTTGATACACCTTTCTGACTTTATTACATTATATTCCTTGTATAATACATTTAGATTTATTGTTTATACATTTTTTCCAGTAGGCAATGAAACAGAAATGCATGAACCAATGACAAAACTGCCCTATTCAGAGCATTTCCATGATAACAGTCTACTTCCACACACAACTGCATTTTAAATTTGTTTGAACATTTTTCCAGTAGGCAATGAAACAAAATGCATGCACCAATAATGGTAAAACTGTCATATTCAGAACATCTCCATGATAACAGTCTACTTCCACACACAACTGCATTTTAAATTTGTTTGAACATTTTTATATTTTCTACTTCTACACAATATATATATATATATATATATATATATTTTTTTTTTTTTCAAATCTGCACTTGCACAAACACAAGAGAGACAGAAATCTCCCAGAACACAGATCACTGTCAGCATGTGTACAGAAACTTCACCAACAGTGTTTTCTAATAGCAGGCAGCCATTGCCATTTTGACTAAAGGCACATAATACTTGCCAGTTATGCACTTAATCTGTAGAGATGTCATGCCATAGGTCATGTGTAACACAGAGCACACTGATGCAGCACCATCTGTAGTTGAAGACACAAATATATTCTGTAGCAATTCAGCGTTTTGAATGCATTCTTTTACTGCTTGAAATATATCACATCATTTTGTAATCCCCTTTTATTGCTATCAAGTCTAGCAATTCATCAGCTGTGTCCTACAGGCAACCAACTCCATTGAATACTATACACAGTGTAGTGTCTGATAACCATACCACATCTAAAATAAACGTCAGTGCTTTGAAGGATTCAAGTGGCCATCCTCTTTTCCCATCAAGTCTTAAACTGCACAAAACACCAACAAATCAATTCCAAAGATTCACTAAGTTTTCAACTATCTTGAAAAATATGCACACTCTCCTAATAATGATCAGCTTTTAATTCTGCGTATGGCAGTTTTACGGCATTCTACTTCAATGACAAAAATCAGGATATTCTTACCATGTACAGTACACATTATGATGAACACAACCCAATGCACGAATCACTGATGTTTTGCAAAAAGAGACAGCATATAATAGCAATATCCAGAATGGTTTCTTCAACAGCTAACACGTGCATTTCATGTCTACAATTTAGCAAAGTCATAAAATATGCATTAATAGCTGTATGTGAAGGGCATCTATGTGTAAACACATACACACACAGACACACGCACACACACCCTTTGTTCCTTACCTAATCCAAAGTTATTTCCAAAACATCAACGGATTTAACTTACAGCAGAAGATCCATTAAGTCACTATATGGCAGTAGCATCAAAGCAAAGCCCTTCTCTCCGCTCGGCAGCAGCACCAAAGTTATTTTGGCTAGGCTAAAGCAAAGCCAGCAGCAATTCTTCCCTTGGCAGCAACAGTTAATTTAAATCAAAACACTTCCCGCTTGCTTCTCTCGGCTCGGCGACAGCAACAGTTAGTCAAAAAACTTCCACGCCTGCTTCTTTTAGCAGCTACTGCTCGCAGCCAGCCGGAAATGATGACGTGAGCTCCTTGAGCTCAGTTCCGACTGGCTGGTAGTGCTGAAGGAGCTGACGTCATAGCGCACGTGATGACATCAGCTCCGACAGCGCAAAAATTTAAAAAATAAAAAAACGAAAGCAAAGAAATCGGAAATGAAGGGGTGCCACTCGGGAATCGTGGCACCCCTTCATTTGGACCCCAAAACTCGGTAAAACCCGAGTAATTCGGGATGGTTGGGAGGTCTGCATGCAGACTCCACACAGAAAGCACCCCAGCCGAAAATCAAACCAGAGAACCTCTTGCTGTGAGGCGACAATGCTACCGCTGCACCACTGCACCATCCAAAACTGCCATCTTCCTCCAAGATCCACTCCATCTTTAACCCATTGGCTGAAATGCACAAATGTTATCTTGGAACCATATCTACTTCAGGAGGCATAGTGGTGCAATGGGAGCATTCTCACCTCACAGTATGAGGTTCTCCAATTCAGTTCTCAGCTGGGGTGCCTTCTGTGTAGCCTCTCAATGTCCTCCCTGTGTTTGTGTGTTTTTCTCTGGGTGCTCCAGCGAATACCCATATTCCAAAGACATGCAGCAGGTGGAATGGACATTCTAAATTGCCCATAGGTGTGAATACGTGTGTGTGTGTGTGTGTGTGTGTGTGTGTGTGTGTGTGTGTGTGTGTGTGTGTGTGTGTGTGTGGTTTGGAAGAAAAACTGCAGTGGGGCTAGCCACCCAGTGCTTCAAACATTGGCTCTGGATGATTGTCACTGTTGATGCTACACCCTGACCTCATATGCAAAAATGGGATGGGGGGGTTTTGATGCATGGATGCATCTACTTCAGCAGTCTACAAACATTTAATAATTGCACATGCAAGTACCAAACATGATAGGAACTTTAAGCACACAACTTCTTTAAAAAGCTTCTTCCTACATATCCAAGCCTTTCTCAAATATATTTAACTTTTCACTAAAACCAATACTATCCCCTCTGACTAGAAAATTTCAACTATAACTATATTGTCTAAGGTAAGCAATCCTTCATTATCATAACACGGATGCAGTATACCAATTCTCCCTCCTCTTCCCAAATTCCTTGAAAAACTACAAGCAAATATCATCCATAACTGACTGATTCATACTTGGCAATGCACAACATAGCTTCCACTTCTCCTTTAATACCACAGTGACTCTGCATAAAGCTATATATAGTGTCTGTTCTAACATGCATTAAGGCCTTCTTAGCTGGCATCTAGTCATTGACCTTAATTAAGCCTTTGACCAAATGATCACACTTTACCAGATGTTAAACTAAAAATGCTCTCTTTCTCCAAAGAAATTACCACCCAGTATATCAGCGCTCTCTCTAATCTTACTCAACAAAATAAATTTGAGTATATCTTCACTTTTCCTGATTCAACTACCTCTGGTGTACACCAGTGATATATTCCCAACCCTATTCTTTTTCAGTTTACATAAATGATCTTCGTCTTTCCTTTGCTAATATCTCATAATACACAATAACAATCTTGTGTCTCAAAAAGAGGAGTTCTAACTTATCTCATATACAACCTATATTCCCTAAAAGACCTACATTTCCTATTTTTCTGCTTTACCACCTATCACTTCTAGATCAACTCAGCCAAATGTAACATTGTTTACATTCTCCACATTTCCACTGCTCGCCACGTTGTATCACTGACCTTTGACACAACTCTCACAAATGTTAAAAATGTTATATATCTCATAGTCCACCCTTGCACACTCAAAACCTCCACATTCACATAAAGATCACCAGTAAAACATTCTTAAATTGGTTAAAGCATGCATATATACTTACTTGTTTATTCATCCTGAAACCCACTATACTATTGCTAAAACATATCCATCCCTTCCCCAGTCTGAGTAACTCTCAACCTACTTTTAAAAAATGCTTCCAGGATCTTCTAGTTTATTACCTTTGAAAACATTTTCCCCCACCGCAGTAACCTGCTTCACTGTACAAGTACTCTTCCTATGCTTAAGAGTCTCCTTCCTTCTGGGCATCAGCATCCACAAACTTATTTACCTTAACTTTTGTCCACATTTAGCAATCACGCTCAAAACTCCCTTTGCATCCTATCCTCTCAGATGATAAACTACAAGAGCCCAAACATTTAATTGGCCTTTACCTTATTCTCAGAAAATACATTCTCTGGACTATCTTCTTCTCTCTGAAACTTAAATCCATTTAATATCAGCTGAATTTAATCCTTACCCAAATTCATTTCAGACCACTTGCAGCAAAGTATGAGTTCCACCTAATGTAATTAATTCCCTAATTAAATACATGCATATATGTAATTAATTCCCTAATTAAATACATACATATATGTAATTAATTCCCTAATTAAATACATACATATATGTAATTAATTCCCTAATTAAATACATACATATATTCTCTACATTCTTCTCCTTCTTCCTAATTCCTCTTTTTGCTTTGCCCAGCTTCCCTCTCCTCATACATCTATGCTGCTTCCATTCCTCATCTCCTCTATTGCCTCTCTCATAAACATGGGCATAAAATAAGCATTTTGAATCAATATTATTTAGCCATTACAATAAACAATAGAATAAATAGTCACAAAAATATTAAAGTCAGATGAGCAAACCAATGTCTTACAGATAGTGATATATTTCAAAGAAAATCCCAGCTAGACAAGAAAATTGAGAAAAGCTCAAAAAAATTAAACTGGTCACTGGTACAGGAAGTAGTCTCCTTATGGGTCTTGCAATAGTAATGCAAATCCTGGGAAATATCCATCAAAACTTTTTTTCTGATACTTAAAAAGACTATCATAATATGGCTGGGAGGGTAACAATATCCAATTTAAAGCTACCTTGCCATACTGGGAAGGGATTTTGCATATGCATAGCATTCAGAACTTTACATCTGAAAGCGGGGAATGGAGATCTACTAGCAGAGAAGATAACCGAGTGCATTTCTGACATATCCTTTTACTTTGAGTACTCTCACTACAAAAGTACATAATAATACCCTCTCCTGAGCATTTCAAACATTTATCTCCAACCATCCTTCACGTAAAACACAGACTAGAGGTGGGTACCAGAAAGGCAGTTTCTTAAAGTAGGCGAAGATTCTCACTGGTATATTACCATCCATTCAAAACTTAAGACATTGTACTGCATCTAATACCCAGGCATTGCTAACAATTCATTCTTTCCTGAGTCAGAGCCTTGATACAATGAACGTCTAGAACCATACAGAGCATGGTGATTGCTTTACATGTAAAGGATGGAAATGTGGTTAGGCATGAGCATGGACTCTCAGCCACTGTCCTCAAATTTAGCTTTATTAAAAAATGGGAGCCAGTTGAAAATAATTTCAACAGTTAATGTGAATATCTCCTTGAAGGCTGTTGCACTCATTAAATCACAGTGGTTTATCCCCAGACACAGAATAAAATCACCAAGCTACAAGAGTCATCTACATATCCAGGAGGGCCAAAATAGGGTTTGTTTATTGATTTTGAGCAAGAGTTATCCCAAATGATTTGTTAAATAGTGGTTTCTTTATGTAACAGCATGGCTGGCTTCCAAAACCTAAGTCCCGCATTCTTCTCTATCCCAGCAGTATGAAGATGTAGTAATATGCATGAAGATGTACAAATGCAAGCTCTGAGAAGATCCATATGGATGAGGGTTATACCATAAAGGGATAAAATACACTACACCCATCACATATGCATAATGCATAAGGACAGGATGACAACTTTCCTAAGCTAACTGCAGCCAAAAGACATTTTTCCTTGACATTCTTGAAGAATGGCCCTTCCATATAAGCTTATTTTCACACACATTATTCACAAATCTACTGACTGCCCTGCTTTTACTCCTATTCGTCACTCCTACCATCCTAATAGACTACTTCAATATAATGAACATCTTCCCAGCAAATATAAACCCCATAAATTCTCTGATCAAGGTCTCTTCTCATACTCTGCCACTAAAAAATGGAATTCTATCCCTCTGCAAATTAGATCTACTTCTAACCATTCCAAATTCAAACTACTAAAAGACTACCTTATTAAAATCTGGCACTGCTCTTGCACTACCCCAGACTGAACTAGTCCCTCCCTCCTTCCAATACTCTAACTCTCTCTAGAATGTGTAAAAATCTGATAACCAGTTTACTGTGTAATTTAATTTAATCCTGACTTGCGCTCAGGATTAACTGTAACCTGTGGAACTTGTTTAACTTGCTTACTTATGTAATCTCTGTAAATAGTCTGTTTGTAATATGTAATGCTGGTATTATGTAATGCTGTATCTGCTTACCCTTAGAGCTTTTCTTCCCGGGCCTTCGCTGAAAATGGACATGCATCCAGTCGGACTATCCCGGTCAACAAATATAAAATAAATAAAAAAATAAAATGCCAAGCATACTTTGACCATGTTCAGAGAGAAGGGATTAATAAAATCTGTTTCTTAGACAAAGATCACATTTATTTTTCTTGAGCTATATTATCTAGTCATCTCTTTTCCACAGTACTCAGAGTGTTTAATGTCATCTCTATGAGCTGCAACTTGTGAATACTTTATCTATTGACAATGTTCTTTTCTTAACTTGTTATATTTGTCCACATATTTGCACTATGTATATACAAGTTCATGCTGCATGAACAGAAGCTACATTTTTACTTAGTGAATATATCATTCTTCTTTATTAGTCTTTGTAATAACTCTACTTAACTGTAACCATATCATGTCACTGGGGAGGTTTCCTAACCAAGCCTCTACTGAAACTGGGATATTATCCAAGTCAGACTTTTACAGTAAACAAATATCAAATAAAACAAATAAAAAAAGTATATAAATTTAGCAATGTTTGATTGTAGCCTGTCAATCAAAGTGCATGCCAAGGGCAGAGATGAGTCTGGCAAAACAGAGATACTTGGGTAGCAGAAGCAACTTAATAGCTGCAGTTTTAGTTAATAATGGATGGTGAGGACGATTCCAGGTATTTAGCATAAGACAGGAAGATTGTATAAGTGGCTTAAAGTTGTCTGATGACAGGATCAAAGTATGCCCCAGTATGAAAGCCTGTTACAGCAGAGCGCTGTTGAGTCCAGCCCTATGGAATTGTGGATTTACTAAATTTAAACAAGAGTTTTGAGGGGAAAAGATTAAAAAATACACGTTTAACCCAATAAGTGTCATGCCAAAAGACAAGAAGAGGAAAGCTAAAGTAAGCATCCATCTGTGAACTTTGACTGGATATAACATTCCACCCCCCATACCTGAATATCTCAGGCCAAATAATACTACAAAATATGAATTTAAAGATGGCAGTACCACAGTAAAAGAGCAGAAGGGAAAGCAAACAACCTTGCTAGATCTCTGTGTGATGACCCATCTCTGGATCAGTAATCAAGGAGCCTCAATCCTCACCAGATGGGGGACATACACTGGGAGGATGACAAAGTACACAGAATATTTCCAGATGCAGCTCTCTGCATCAAGTGCAATTTGCCTTAAGAGCACACATAGACCACATTCAGCCTGGGGCTGGTTTTCTCCTTCTTTCTCCAGATCCCCAGTAAGACTCCCCACTAGCACAGTTATAGAGTTGAGATCTCAGCTGAATGGCCAAGCCAAGACCTCCAGCACCCTCTCTGTCCAATCAGTGCTTCGAGTCCATGCGCAAGTAGCTGACACACACACTCTTGGAGGTTTGATTTATATAAACACACACACATATATACACACACACACCTGGGAAAGGCTGGCACAGGTTTACTAGCTATGGCCCCTTTTTTCCAGACTATAAGGTAGTTATTACTGCCACCAGCCAACTCCTTATCAGCTACTGTAAGGCCCTTAACAAAGGGTGTCCAATCTTACTTTGTAATATTACTATTAATACAACTCGTAATTTCACCTAGAGCAAGACTATTAGGAGTGGCCTACACAGTGTCACCAAATGAATATGAAAGTATTCTCAAAACTTAAATATCTCTAGACAGATCAGTCACAATGAAAGGTTTAAATATATTTAATAATAAATAAAATAACAAGACAATAGTAAATATATATTCAGAGTGACATCAGAGTTCAAAATCACAGGAAATATTTAAAACAACATTGCAGGACAGTCTCAAATAAAGAAAAAAGTATCTAAACTGAACGTTGCTATATTCCTGACTGTAGATAAGACAGTTACTATTCCCTAGAAATGTACTTAATCAGAGCAAGGCAGATGTGGGGAATGGATCTTCTAGTTGTTGTCAGGTCAAAGATAGAACACAGAATGCTGTCTCTCTCTAAGAGACTTCTTAAATTAATACCTCCAATATTACTGCTGGGATAGCATGCAGAATGACATAATTTCTTGTCATCTGACTGTATCCCATGTGAAACACCCACTGCTACAAGCTAGCAGTATTTAGCACCTACCTTTGAAAATATACAGACCTCAGATTTTTGGCAGATGCTGTAAGTCATAAAACAAAACAATTGTAATAATTATTTCACTCTGAAGACAATTTAGAAATATTCCTAGTATAGACATTATATCTCTTGCTGCACTGAAACTGAAAGATATCATCTTTTATTGCATAGCCTATAAAGTAATCTAATTTCAGCTATTTTTCTGAAGTTCTGCTGGACTGACGTTAGCCTCCTGTGTTCCAGTTTCCACTGTTAAAATATGCAGATTTAGACAGTTACAATAGTGCATGCACATTTCTGTTCTCTTCCAGGAGGGTACACTGTGGTTGCATTTTAAACAGCCCTTTGCAAAAACCTTTCCAACACACAGTTCTGTACCAGCAGTTTGATATATACATGACATTCAATTCTAATACAGTTGTAACACAAACATCTTATATAAATCACATTGATATTCACAAATAACATAATCATTTACAAAATTCCAGACAGCTGTGCTGGCAGTAACCCCCTCGCCATGCTTCTTCTTCCCCTCAAAGACTCAAGCTAGTTTTATCAAGTGACCCTTGAGAAATGTTGCTTGAAAGGGATGACCCTATCTGGGAATACATTACCCCATACCCTGTCTTGAGATTTCAGCTGACTTGGCATTGCTGACCCCAGTACAGTACTGCACTGTCATATCATACACCTGCAATCCTAGGCTCCACTATAGTAATTTGAGATTTTGCTGGCTGGCTCCCTGTAGCCATGGATTCCCTTCAGACTCTTCCCACCTTATACTGCAAATACTTAGCACCAAATCCTCCATATCATGGTAAGGTTTCATTATGTCACCATGGTACAGTTTGTTTCCCTACCTCCTGCCTAGCAGTTGTATCATGCAGATAACATCTTGGACCTCCGTTAAAACTTTGAAGGGTCCCACCCAAGCTGCCTGCAGCTTATGTCTGACAGGAATGAGAATCATAACCTGCTTCCCCACAGCATACTCTATAGCTCGAGCATTCCTGTCATACCAGACCTTTTTCTGCTGTTGGGCTCCTGCCAGGTTCTCCTGGGCCAAGCCCATGAGTTCTCTGAGCCTTGTCCTGAGGTTTAGTACATATGCCATAACAGACTCCTTGTGGGATTCACAATCACCCTCCCACTCTTCTTGAATCAAATCTAGAGATTCTCCTCACTCTATGCCCATACAGCAACTCAAAGGGTGAAAAACCTGTGGATTCCTGGGGAACCCCTCTGCAAGCAAACAACAGATGTGGCAAATATTTGTCCCAATCCCTCTTGCACTGGTCTACAAATGCCTGTATAGCATGGTCTTTAGTGTAGAGTTTAACCTATATATCGGGCCATTAGTCTGGCTGTAGTAGGGTGTGGTATTTAGGTGCTTCACCTCACAGTGCTTCCACAGACAAGCCAGAGGGTCTGACATGAAACTGGCACCGCTTTCAGTCAGTGTTTACTTTGGGAAACCTACCTGCTGAAAATCTCTAACAAATCATCTGCCACCATTTCTGCCTCGATGGAGGACAGAGCCACCCCCTCAAGGTATGTGGTAGCATAATCTACTATGACTAGGATATACTTCTTCCCTGTGGAACTTGGGGTACTCAGAAGTACCACAATATCCATAGCTGCCCTCTGAAATAGCTCCTCAATCACAGGCAAAGGCACCAAAGGAGCTTTGACCTAGTCTCCTGTCTTGCCTACATTTTGGCACTGCTCACAGATCCTACAATACCCTGTTACATCCCAGGAAATCCCAGGCCAATATCCCTTAAAATCCCAGGCTAATAAAAGTTCTGCATAAAATGTCTCTTGGTACATTTTATGCCCATATGACCTTCAAATGGAATGTCATGTGCTATGGCTAGAACTGCTAGACAGTAGGCTCTGGGCACTACCAACTGCTGCATTCTCTCATCCTCTATCCCTCCCTTAGGAGTCCACTCTCTATATAGTAACCCTTTGTCCAGTATACAGATTCACCTTTTTGTTGTGAATCAGGTGCCTCCCTGGCTACCTCCCTCAAGCCCTGTAATGTAGGGTCTGAGAGCTGAGCCTAGAAAGAGAAGTGTATATGTGTCTAACTAGCAAACAGAAGTACATGTATTTATAAATCTTAAAATATATATCTAACAATTCCCTCGGTTTTATTTTAAAAATTCAAAACCAGTCTACATTGATATATATACTCTTGGTTAACTGCTATTACTGCTTACTAGAAACACATTGAGAAACAAATCCTTTAGTTTTCTTTTGATGCAACACCATTTTATATTGTCAACACAATGATAACCATTACTACTAGAATTGGATGAACTATTTAATTTAACATTTTTTTGAGAACCATTCTTCCAGTCATGAGCTGTATTTTTTACAGTTGCTGAATATGACTCTATACAGTGATTTTACATTGACAATGCTTGTGAATTTTATTGCAAAGGCATTGCAGTCTTGTTTTTTTTTTAAAAACATATATGTCATAAATGTTAAGCTTTGACTTATTACTATACATACAAATGAACTGAAGAGCAATTTCTGTGAACAGTTTAAAACTTGAATGCAAAATTGTCCATTTACACAGATTTACACTGTGTTGTAGAAAATGGTTTATACACCAAAGAATTCTGTTTACATATTAAATCGTTTACTGTACAGCATATGCTTGCTTGTACAGATTTTTTTTATTTGTATATACATGGGCTGTAATGCACACTTAGTAAACTTAGTATTAAACTGAAACCTACTAATTAAACATTACTGAAACCTTAAAATGTATTTCTGGTATGTTTCACAACCATACATGTTGATGGCATCCTAATTACTTAACGATAATAAAAAGGTATGGTTGTCTTTTAATAATTACTAAATCATTAATACAGACCAATATGTTTTTTCTTGTACCTTTATTTTAGTCCCTTCTGCAATACTGTTTACACAATCAGTGTAGAATAGTGCCCTTCCCCTGTAGTATGCAGCATTTTATTGTAGCATTGTTTATTTGCTTTATGCTGTGAAATTTGAAAAGACATCCACTACAACTAGTAGGTGTTTGTACCCTCCCCTTTTTTGTCAAGGGACCTGAATAATTTACTTGCAAACAGATTATTAATGACACGTATGCACAATTGTGACATTTTATTAAAATTACTAAACAGGATTTTTGCAGACTTCTGCTTAGTGCTACATGTGAATACTTAACAATTATGTTTTAATGACAATAATATTTTAGAAAAACAAAAGCCAAGCTGGCCTGGCAACTAGTTTTGCTTTTTGACCTTATAAATTTCAGTACCAGTAACATTTTATTTTTCCAACATTTCTAGTAACTACCAGTTTTAGCCTGGGATGATCCGAGCTCACATAAAACAAAATCTCATACTTTTTTTTTCTGTGCATTTCAGACTTTGCAACCCTTTCAGCACTTTTGTTTACCTTTAGTCATCTGTTAATATACTTGCAACTTGATATTAGAATACAGTTGTAAAACACTTAGAACTATAAACTTGGGTTTCATTTGTAGTATTATGTGCTCAGTACAACCTTATATTACTAACATTGCTTTTGAATACTGTTTTCCTGGAATCTCTGCTATTTCTGATGCTATTATACAATTACAAAATATTGTAACAAGCAAAATAGATATTGGCTTAACTAACACATGCTTAAAACAGATATATTTACATTATTTGCATTTGCTGTTGTCTGCTTGTTGCTTTTGTGCATTTTACACAGATGCACTTTAGGTGAAAAGACAATACATGCATGTCAGTTTTGTGACCTCATGTCTTTACTGCTTTTAACTACTCTCATTTAATTGTTATGCCCTCCCTAGAACTGTTTTATTTGAAATAAGTGTCTTGTTTTAACCGAATGACAGTTACATTAGATTCTGCTGTGTACGCTTAACCATTTTCTAAACCTAGAGTAGAATGTTGTGAATTATTTTTTATTAGTGTAGCTAACTGCTGTTGATTTAACTCTTTACCAACCAGATTCTTTTTGTCTTGTGATTTTGCACAGGCTGTCTGATATTTCTCAGTATTCTGTTCTGCTGACTCTAAAGCTCTTATGACCTTCTGAAAAAGTGTTTGCATATGTTGTGTAAACTTTCTGAACTCATTCTGTTTCTTAGAAGTTTATTAAATTTTTTTGTCAGTTCAACATGAACCTGGTCTCTGTTCTTATTTGTCTTGTACTGTGCAGTGATTTTTATGCCACTTTTGTCTAAAGGGTGTAACAAAAGCTACAGAAGATTCTGTCAATACCTTACTTGACTGCTGTTGTAACTCTGAAATTAACATTTCACATGTGGTGACAGGACATAATGCAAGTGTATGACTCTTATCTGGTTGTTTACCATTAACAATGGTCTAAACTGTATTTTTATGATATAGCCAACAGAAAGCAGTTTCATATGACTTGCACAATAAACATTTACTGTCATACCAATCATGCTTCTGTTTAAGATACCAGTCAAACATAATCCATTTACATATTTCCTGACTGTCAACTTGCCCTAATAAGGTTTTGCATTTGCTAATATACTGTTTACACAACTTTTGTAGTTGTCTAAAATTGACACAATAATAGTATACTGTACTTGCTACCTATATTCAATGCATGTACATTTGCCTGTCCTAAGTTCTATTTATATTTCTTACTAGCCTGATTTATGGCATTCATGCTGTTGTGTAAACACAAAAATTTGCTTACCAAAGTTTACATTGACTTCAGCTGGCCAGTTCTGAGCACCGCAGATGGTTGGAAAACTTTTGTAGTTACTTGAAAGGCTGGTGAAACAAATCTGGCAGTGGCAAATTTGAACTTGAAGTTTTCACCACCCTTGAAAATTTATGGCACTGCTTACTTCCTACACAGCAGTCCTCCTCTAGATTCAGATGTTTGATGAATTGTACTGCTGCAGACTGTGGAAACAGAAGTGCTCTTATTCCAGACTCAATCACGTGCATAAATGCTAGTTAATGCGCTTTCACTGAAGTGACCTCAAATAAGGCACAGGCACCACACCACTGTGTTCAAATGCAGACAAGGCTCACCATTGAAAAGTTATTTAAAATGAATGATTGAATGTCACTGAGAGTCTTGTCTTATTTTACTGAAACTGCCGACTGCAACTTCTGTGTTGGTGCCTAGTCTTATTAGCACACTGCTTTAGTGCCTTGTAAAAAAACAAAGTCTGGTTAATGCACATAAACTTTGCAGATTTTTAACAATCTCAGTATATTATTATTATCTTTCTTGTGCAGAACTACTGATATTCCTTATCTATGTAACAGTTGACGTACAAGAATGTACAGTTTGCAGGGTTACTGTCTTCAAGTTTACTTCGCATACAGCATGAATGATCTCCAGTGTGCAGATCTAAACAGATCTAACAAGAAATCAGATTACATCTCACATATATACATTCTTATGAAAGCAGTCATTTTGGAACTCTCAAAGTCATTACTTTGGTATTTTAGGGAGTCTTTCCTGTTTGAGAATGTTTCTGTGTGAAAGCAATCTTTCGGAGTCATACAATCTGTTTATAAGGTCCTTTGTGTTCTTGTTTTAAGGTGAATTACGTGACAGTTCAGTAAGTTGTTTTTTTCCTCCAACTCCGTTCCTTCCTCGCACCTGTGTGCTTATCTGTAATTCTTGAAGCTTGTATCAAACACTGAACATTCAGCTTATACTAATCAGCATTTTTCTCAAGCTGTACCAGCATGTTATATAAACATGAATGCCATCATTTAGCTGAGGACAGCTTAACCCTATAATATATGTACACTAGCAAACAGAAATGTATGCATCTAACTGACTATGTTATTCCTACATGTATTATAGCAACAGAAGTGTATATGCATCTAACTAGTAAACAGGAGTACATGCATTTATAAATCTTTAAATATATATCTAACATCTACCTCGAGCATTCCTGTCATACCAGGTGATTTTCTGTTGTTGGGCTCATGCCAGATTCTCCTGGGCCAATCACATGAGTTCCCTGAGCCTTGCCCTGAGGTTTAGGACATATACCACAACAGATTCCTTGTGGAATTCACAATCACATTCCCACTCTTCATGAATGAAATCTAGAGGTCCTCCTCACCCTATGCCCATACAGCAACTCAAAGGGTGAAAAACATGTGGATTCCTGGGATACCTCTCTGTAAGCAAACAGATGAGGCAAACATTTGTCCCACTCCCTCTTGAACTGGTCTATAAATGCCCATAGCATGTTCTTTAGTGTAAAGTTTAACCTCTCCACCACACCATTAGTCTGAGGGTAGAAGGGGTTGGTTCTTAGGTGCTTCACACCACAGTGCTTCCACAGACAAGCCAGGAGGTCTGACATGAAATTGGTACCTCTGTCAGTATTTATTTTGGGAAACTAATCTGCTGAAAATCTCTAACAAAGCATCTGCCACCTTTTCTACCTCGATGGAGGACAGAGCCACCACCTCAGAGTATCTGGCAGTATAATCTACTACCACTAGGATATACATCTTCCCTGTGGAGCTTGGGGTACTCAGAGACCCCCAAAATATCAATAGCTACCATCTGAAATGGCTCCTCAATCACAGGCAAAGGCAACAAAGGAGCCTTGACCTTGTTGCCTGCCTTGACTACCTTTTGGCACTGCTCACAGGTCCTACAGAACCCTGTAACATCCCTGCAAATCACAGGCCAATAAAAGTTCTACATAAGATCTCTGTTGGTACATTTTATGTCCATATGACCTGCAAAGGGAATGCCATGGGCTATGGCTAGAAGTGCTAGATGGTAGGCTCTAGGCACTACCAACTGCTATATTCTGTCAACCTCTAGCCCTCCCTCAGGGGTCCACTCTCTATACAGTAATCCTTTGTCCAAGTATACAGATTCCCCTTTTCATTGAAAATCAGGAACCTCCCTGGCTACCTCCCTCAAGCCCTGTAATGTAGGGTCTGAGAGCTGAGCCTCTCTCAACTTTCTCTTTGTAACCCTTCCCAACTTCCCTTCCACGGGAAGTCTGGTATTCTCTGACAGTGGTGCCTTACTGTCAGCCTGGGTACTACCACTCACATCTGCCCTTGCAGTCACACTATCCAAGGGAACATCAGTACCCACAAGCAGCTGCAGCACACCTTCAGTCTTACTGCTACAGTGCAGCTCCTTCCCTGAAGTAGCCACCTCACTAGTCCTGGCTTCAAGTGTGCAGTCTGTCTAGGTCCCCCCACCCCCAGGCAAATAGACTCACATGCTTGTCTCCAAGCCTGATTGCATGTAACACACAAGGTACTGCATTAGCAAAATCATTCCCTATCAACATCTGCAGGGATATCCTCAAACACACCTACTTGCTTGCTTCCTTTTCCACACACTCAGTCAAGGTGAATCCTAGCCAAAGGTATTTGGAATGGGGTTCCTCCTAAAGCTACCCAAGTAGCTACCCAAGCAAGGAGTGCTCCTGCTTAACCACTGCAGGCTTCAAAATGGTTAGGTCAGAGGCTGTCTCTCTCTCTTACAGTGGCCTATTTCCCATCTACTAAAATAGGATATAACCTCTTGTGGTAGTTTGGTACCCTTGTTGTCTCCAGACAACTTACTGGTGCCATTCTGTCATTCCCACTTGCTGGCTCCTCTACCCTTTGTTCCCCACCTTGCCTCCATGGGCATCTATATCCTACATGGTCCCATTTAAAACATGTAACCCTTGATCCTGGTCATGTACCTGTACTACTGGCTTCCCTTGTTACTGGTAGACTCTGCTGGGATGGTTTAAGCTGCCCACCATGGGTTCCCTTAGACCCAAGTGCAGCACTGGGTATTCCTTTCCTGTGCGGTGATGCCCTGCTTGTTAGGTATACGTCTCCCTTTTCCCCCAACTCATCTGTGGTGCTATCTTCCAACCAGATTCTCATACCCTCAGGCAAAGTGCTAAGGGCTTAGTCCCTCAGCAAAATGTCTGCCAGCCCTTCAAAAGTGGTGACCTGACACCCATTCACCCACCTACAAAAATAAGTGCTTAACTCAGCTATTTATTCATACACACTTTCATGTGCCTTTAGTCTATGCTCACAAAACTTTTTTCTATAAGCTGCAGGTGTTAACTTAAAAAACTCTAATAAACAATTTTAACAGTATTATAATTTAAGCAATCAGTATCAGACAATTTAGAAACAGCAGTTACAGCTTTATGATGAGTAAGGTGATCAGGAACCGTACCCAGAGCCCTTGGTTAACATTATACTATTTACATAGCCTTTCAAAATTATGAATAAAACTATTAAAATGATCACCCTCTGTAAATTGTAGAAGAAAGTTACTGAGCTGTATTATTTCTGGGGTTTGGTTACTCCCTTTCCCATTACCTCCATGACCCTGGCAAAGAGTCAGCATTTTCTTTTCATGTTGCCTCTGCCTCTCATTTTTCTCAACCTCCAGATGTCTCAATCTCTCATTTTCTTCAGCTTCAAGATGTCTCTCTGCTGATTTGAATGCCATATGTTTTTGCTTTTTTTCAGTCTCCAAACACCTCAGTCTCTCTGCTGATTCTATTTCCAAATGTTTGGCCTCTAGTTAAAGTCCCTTTAACTCCAGATGGATTTTTAAGTTCTCTGAGTCAAAGTTAAACTGTCCATTTTCTGAGAGTTGTAAATCCCCAAGGCCAGTCTGGTTGTCCTCCTGGTTGCTGGTCTGTGATGCAGCTGTGGTTAAGGCTGCAATCATTTCTGCTTTAGTCTGGTTGGCATCTCAGCCAATTGGCTCCTTCTCAGCTTGCCCTACTCCTCTGCTGACATCTTTGTCTGCTCTCCCTGACTAAGCTAACAAAAAATAAATACAACTATTGTGATATGAAACTCTGAATGTCTACCATGTGGCTGTTTGAGAGTACAAACACCTTCTTTAATGACCACTATTTACAGGCTACAAGTGTTCAGTATCCATACCACTGAATCCTAATATGTGATGTGGTGATCCCACCACTGCCAACCAATAAATGTGATGACTGACCACTGGACTAGTAATTAGAGAGCCTCAGTCCTCACCACTATGCCAGTGGGGGACATACACTGGGAGCATGAAAAGGTGCACATACAGTATTTCCAGATGCAGCTCTCTGCATCAAGTGCAATTTTCCTTAAGAGCACAGAGAGACCACAGTCAGTCCAGGGCTGGTTTCTCACTTTTTCTCCAGATAAGTCTCCCCACTGGCACAGCTATAGAGTTGAGATCTCAGCTGAGTGGTCATGCCAAAACCTCCAGCACCCTCTCTGTCCTACCAGTGCTTCTAGTCCCTGCACAAGTAGCTGACACACACACTCTTTAATGTTTGATTTATATACATGCACACACACCTGGGAAAGGCTGGCACATGTTTACTAACTATGCCCCCCTTTTCCTAGACTACAAGGTAATTATCACTGCAACCAGCCAACTCTTGATCAGCTACCTTAAGGCTCTTAAAAAAGGGTGTCCAATCTTACTGTGTAATGCTACTATTAATACAAACTGCAGTTTGACCAAGAGCAAGGCTATTAGGAGTGGCCTACACTGTGTCACCAAATAAATATGCAAGTACTCTCAGAACTTAAATATCTCTATATAGATTAGCCACAATGAAAGGTTTAAATATATTTAATAATAAATAATAAAAGAACAAGACAATGCTAAATACATATTCACAGTGACATCAGAGTTCAAAATCACAGGAAATATTTAAAACATTGCAAAACAGTCTCAGATAAATAAAGAAAATATCTAAACTGAGCTTTGCAATATTCCTGACTATATCTAAGGGAGTTACTATTCCCTAGAAACGTATTTCATCTGAGCAAGGCAGATGTGGTGAATGGATCTTTGAATTGTTGTCAGGTCAAAGACCAAACACAGAATGCTGTGTCTGTCTAAGAAACTTCTTAAATTAATATCTCCAATATTACTGCTGGGATAGCTTGCAAAATGATATAATTTCTTGTCATCTGACTCTATCCCAGGTGAAACCCCTACTGCTGGAAGCTAGCAGCATTTAGCATCTGCCTGTGAAAATACATAGGCCTCAGATCTTTGGCAGATGTTGGAAGTCATAAAACAATTGTAGTAATTAGTCCTCTTTGAAGACAATACAGAAAGCTTCCTAGTACAGACATTATGCCTCCTGCTGCACTGAAACTGAAAGTTATCACCTTTATTGCGCAGCCTATAAAGTAATTTAATTTCAGCTATTTTTCTGAAGTTTTGCTGGACTTAAGTTAACCTCCTGTATTCCCGTTTCCACTGTTAAAATATGTACATTTAAACAGCTACAATAGTGTATGTACCTTTCTGTTCTCTTCCAGTATGGCACACTGTGGTTACATTTTAAACAGCACTTCATAAAAACCTTTCCAACACACACTTCTGTACCAGCAGTTTGATATACACATGACATACAGTTCTAATACAGTTGTAACATAAGCATCTTATATAAATCACATTAATATTCACAAATGACACAATTATTTACAAAATTGCAGATAGCTCTGCTGGCAGTATACCCCTTTGAATCACCCTGTACCAACAGAATGGCCTAGGACTAGTCCAGTTAGTTATAACCTAGGTAAGGGGTTGAGAATAAAGTAGTTGGCACCAAGGAAGAAAGTTACCTTTAGTGCCATATGTTCTCAATAAGGCCTATAAAAAATTTTCAGCAGATGGAAAAAAAGCTCTTAATGAAGTCAATAAATGGCACCTACTGGGTGTGAGTTGTGCTGAAAAAGTTGTTGCAAGTTGTAAAATAATTTCAAAAAGTCATAGATGCTATACTTAATGAATCTCTACTGTTAATCTTTACGTAATCTGTCTGTAAACTTTTCCAATCTGATGGCCAACACTCTTATAAAAATAGTTTGTTCCAGAGAAGAGATATGACATGGGGCAAAAGCTACAAGGATGGATAGAGCCTTTACCTTCTTTAGACAAAATAATAATGGAGGCTATTCTAATACAGTATGACTGCAACTAAATTCTATCATCTTCAAGATATGTCCCACTAATTCTCTTTGAAAAGTGATAAAGAGATTGACAGACAACCCATCAGGGCTAAGGATTTTACTGATCTTAACTGACCCTATAGCTTGATATGGTTCTCCTAATGTAATTGGCTTGTCAAGGGCAAATCATTTACAGGATGAAAATATTTGCCTGACAGTGCTTGTAAAGAAGATGCATCTCTACAGGGCATGTTTCTGAGCAGGAGAGAAATATAGCCTGTAGTCAAACACTGTTATTATATCACTAATTTCAGTGGAAGCATGCTGAACAGTCTTAAAGGCAAGTGAAGTTTTGTTGAACATGTCACACCTTTAGGATGTTTATGAGCAACCTGGGAGATTGAATGTGCTGTGTCCAGAACATTTACTTATTTCTTTCCCATTTCTCATTGACCCGCCTACAGTTTTCAGCTTTATACTCCTTCTTTAATGCTAATATATTGAGTCTCATGCTTTCCTTGTCTACATCTCCAGTCTTTGTATGAATTCTCAAAGGACTGAATTCTCTCAAAGATCCTCAGCTCCTTTTGCGTATTGTTAACCTGTCTCCGCCTCTGCAAACATCATATTTTTGAATCTAAATTTGAATGCTTCCCACATGAATTGAAAAGACTTTGATAAGGAAAAATGTTCCTGTAAAAACTGTAAGCTCCAACTCCTGAGACAGTCTCTGTCATCATTCCTTTTGATTGGTAATGGGTGTAATTGTCATCCTCTACCTTTTTTAAAACCTGGAGCAACCCATATTGTCAGTTTCACCACAGAGTGATCTGAGTATAGCACAGATGCTGTGACTGTCCCTCAAAGCGGAATGTAAAATTGAGCTAACAAGAATAAGGTCAGTGGGGTGAGCTACTACTGTCACATGGGAAGAATGTAAGCCCTTGCTTATCTGAATTCAAACTTCTCTATGGTTCTCCCATGGAAACACTCCTGCTGCCATTTCAATACCCCGTTTTTGTATTTATTCAGTCTTGACTTCCCATTTTGGGATTTTATTCAACAATGGGTTTCGCACCAGGTTAAAATCTACTCCCAAACACCACAGGCAATATCTACTTCCATGTCTGTCAATGGTACCCCTGAAATAATTCAGAACATGGGGATTGTTATGATTCAAGCAATGGAAATTAACAAACATATAAAGATCACAGGGTGGTGCAGTAGTGCAGCGGTTGGCATTGTCACCTCACAGCAAGAGGTTCTCTTGTTTGATTCTCAGCTGGAGTGCCTTCTGTGTGGAGTCTGCAATGTCCTCCCTGTGTTCACATGGGTTTCCTCCAGGTGCACCAGCTTCCTCTCACATTTCATAGACATGAGTCTGGAGTGTTTCTACCCAGTCCTGTACTGAAAATGGGCTCTGAGTTGGAATTTCCCGGTAAACAAATGTTAAATAAATAAATGCTAACTCCCCCACCAGCATATTGCATATGTTGACAATAAGCAATCTACCATTCTGATCAATGGTCAAATAGATTTTAGACTAACACATTGAGGGACTAAAGAGGGTTATTACTCTCCTAGGTCTCCTTCTGCATGAAGATAGCCCCATTACTTCCAAAATGCCAATTGTTTGGCAACCTGTGCTGTTCTAATCATTGTCTCCTATAGAAATGCCATCTCCATAATTAGCTTTCTCAGCTTTGCAAGACAATGTACTATTTAATGAGATATTTGGCCTTCTTAACATTACATGATACGATTTATCCACATTAAACAAGGGGGTAAGACTCTTCATAAATGACAAAAAAAAATAGACAATAGCTAGTAAAATGGTAACGGGTTAATACCAATGATAACACAAAAGAAAAAATGTCAAACTGTGCCAGCTTCTGACAACCTAACTTAAAAATTAGGAAGCTGTGGTGAACAGACTAATCTGCAAGTGCTAAAAAGCCCACAGCTATTTGCAACCACAACCGGCAGCAAAACTATATCTGTAATTACATGGCTTAAGTACAAGTTATAAACAAGTCTAATCGAATAGACAAATATCAGTGATAAGATATCCCACATAGTATGTCTATGAAATAAATATTCTGACATACAAAAGAAGCATGTTAAATGAAAATTTTCATACCACTGTTTTTTATGATTGACTAATAACCTTCATACTAGTAGTTTAAAGTTAGCAATTACTCTAGAACTCAAAAGGTTATTTAAAAAATTGTATGAGCATGCTTCTCAGTTTCACATTTTACCACCAATAGTTCCCTTTAAGAGACTAAGAAGGGTACATTTGGGCACTGACATCACCATCCAGAACACAAGTCAATTAAACTATAATCAATGTGAGGGTGAAATCTTGCTTCTAACTATTAGTGGACTCAACCATTTACCAAAACTGCCATATGGGAGCTTAAACTTCTAAAAAATTAGAAAGTATAGCTTTAATTCATTAAAATCAATAAAAATACACAAGCAGTTATGAAACATTCACCTTCAGCACTAGTACAAGTAGCAGTAGTTGACATTGTCTAGAGTGCATACAAATGAGACTATCCCTCAGTTTGGAGATATCCTACTGCCAAATGTGTGTTAGTGGAGGTCTGTGCTCTAAAAATGGCAACAAAATAGGAAAAAATTGTAAGAGCACTGCCAAGACAGTTTAACCATTTCCCAAGAAAAACTTTTAAATCAGTTGGAATGCTACAACAATACAGGTATTGCACACACACAACAAATTCCAACAGCATTCCAACAGCATTTAGCTTCACACTCATGTCTAAAGCACACTCATGTCTAAAGCTGCTTAATAACATCAAGAAGGATTAGCCCAAATTGCCGCCAAAGAATGGATACAGAGTGAAATTCCGATGGGGTCTCCCAAAATCTCTTTTGGATACAAGATCAAATGCAGACAACCATATAGCCAGGATTAGTTCACTGATTTATATTACTAGGAACAGGTTTAAATAGCAACCATTCATATCCAGTGACTTGCTACTGTAATAGCAACCCCTACAAGGAACAATGCTGCACAACAATGCTGCATAGTCTTACCCCTGCACCAGTTGATTGAGATCTTTACAGGGGATTCAGCATTGATAAACTATATTTTGCTTCACTGGCTCCCTTATCTTCAAGGCTGATTAGCAGTTGAAAACAAGGAGAAGTTTGATAAGCAGCTGAATCTCATGTGTTACTATGAAATCCCACAGTGGGGTTTAGGTGTGTGTGTGTGTGTGTGTGTGTGTGTGTGTGTGTGTGTGTGTGTGTGTGTGTGTGTGTGATTTTCTCTTAAGAGTAAAAGGGTTCGTTCACCTTTGACTAGTGATGAGCATGTATTTCTTAAATTCTGCTGAGTTACATATGCCTTAGCCTCTCCTGGAAATGTGAAGATCATTCTCTGGGTTTTGAACACAAAGCACAAAACCTGAGATGAACTGTAAAGCCATGTTTCTTAAATGTTTACAGGGCAGGCACAAATATCTTAAGCTTGTTAAGGAATGCCATACTGTAATCATGGGCAAAGCACAGCACTGCACCTCCTACCTTATATACCAGCTCCAACTTGCAATTGATTCTGAGTGTCCTTACAATCATTCTAATTAAAGAATCTGATTATGAAATAGTGAGAAAGATTAAGCATTCATTCTGTGAGCCCACTCAGTCATAAGAAGGTGTACGACCTTCCCAGCATGGTACCCATCTCCTTTCAGATGAACATCACTGAATTTTACTTTCCATTCCCTTATGCAGCCTTACCAATTGTAAACTGTTTCTTTGAGCCATATTTGCAATACCACCACTTTGAAGCTCGAGTTTCTTGTTGCATGACATCACCTCATTTGAGTGGATATTAATTAAACAATGATAGTCTTATATCTTATGTTGCAATTTGATTTTTTTTTATTAGTGTAGGCAGCTGCATTTTTGTTATTATTGCTAATAATTTGTAAGTACCTCATATTGGAGAGGACCCCCTGAAGCATACTGGTGATGAAATTTTAGTGATGACTGGAAAGATAAGAGTTCCATCCTGTTTTTGGTGCTTCTGCTTAGGCTTGATGGCCCTATTGGGATTGGATAGCACATTGTGGTCTTACTTCAGATTCTGATTTCAGGTCAAAAACCCTAATCGCATAAGTCAAAATCTTTCAGAAACCATTAGTCTAAATATTTAGAAACAGCTTAAGTGCAGTTATAATAGCAGATAGCCCTTTTGATGATAAAATTAAATCAAAGTTATTGGGATGGAATGGTTAATTAATTAATACATCTACTTGGAGGGTGCAAGTGAGCCCATCCAAAATGTCTGCCTAAGCCCAAAGCTCTAGACTGGGCCTACAGCATTTTAGATGAAAGTAGCGTTCCCAGGAAGAAAAAGCAAACCAGAAGGAAAGATGAGTGAGGAAGAACAAAAGGGGCTTTCTTTAAAGCTGCAAATAAGGAGAAGCTACTGTACATTTTGTTTGAAGGAGTAATCAGCACATGCTAAGATATCCTTGAAACAAATAGAATATTAACAAACAGAAGTGGAAATGCTGCAAGGGAAGTTGTAAGATCGACATGAAGATAAAGCAGTGATTAAAGATGAGCTACTGGAGTAGATTCGCAGACCGCATGAATTAAAAGACATAAAAGACAAGCTGAAAAGAAAGATGATCTTGAAAATAGTTAATGAAGGAATAACATCAGGATAACTGGAATACAAGAGAGAGAGAGAGAGAGAGCAACAGTGAACTGAAGCAATTTAATGCAACTATTAATGGGAGATTTGTATTACCGGGAAATCAAGAATCACTAACAGAGAAGACACACAGAGCGGGACGGCAGCAAGCAGCAGCAGAAAGCAGACCCAGGCATGTTTCGGCATGTTTCTATTCCTTTACTGTGGAAAAAGTAACAATAAGGCAAGCAAAAAGAATCATTCCATTTGCAGTTATTAAAGCTGGTTTAGGATTACTCAGAAAAATCTTATGTGTCAGTGAAAGCTATACTGGCGGTATTACATGTACTGAGAATAAACAGAACAGCTGCATGGTTGAAATACCCTACAGTTCTGGGAGTACAGCAGAAAGCAGAACTGTTCAGGTGAAACAATATGGAGAATGTTTAGAAATTTAAACAAAGGTATCTCAGACAGGTAAACAACACAGCCAGTAAAAATCTGAATTGGCTGCTAGACATGGACTGGAAAAGCAACCTTAAATGTAGGAAAGATGACAGAGATGGAATATCAGATGCTTAAACCCCTGCATGGAAGAATACAAGTCCAGGAAGTACAGAGATGCATGCCAGTAAAAGTGATGAGCCAGAAATAAATCACAAAGACAACCAAAAGCAGGTGATAAAAGAGACAAGACTGTAGAATGGCTACATGTGGAAGGTATATATCAAAGGGACTGAATAAAAAGAAGCTCTCCCAAGGGAGACTTAAGCACAGAAATCAGAAAGAAGTAGACGAGATAGGGGACGATGCATCAGATGGTTCAGGTGGCTCAGAAGTGAGCTGCTAGACAAAGCAAGGTCTAAACAAGTTGCATATAAGCATTTGTGATGGGTGGGAGAGTTGAACAGATGGAAAACAGGACTACAGTAGGACTGAAAGTAACCACTGAAAGAAAGAAAGAAAAAGAAAGAAAGAAAAAACAAACTGGTGGAAAATGGACACTGGCAGGCAGGCAGGAGACTGAACTGTGTAAAAAGGATGTATTAAATGAACCAGATCCATATCTTGTGAAATATGCCCCAGGGGATAGCGCATCAAAACTTTGCAAACAATGTAAACATAATTTAGCTCCACTCCTTCTTCCACAACTATTATCTAATTTTTCACAGTTTATCTCCCAAAAATCATTTCCCATTAAACAAAATTTCATTCAGTATTTCATTCCAAATAATCCATACAACACAATATACATTCTTATCTAACCTCACATATTTTTTTTCTTTTTCATATAATATCCATATATAATCATATTTATATCTATAATTTTAAACTCATTTACATATTCTTTTTGTAATTCTCTTCATCTCCCAGAACTTTCTGTACTGCTATTTAAATACTGTCACTATTAATTTCTCATTCTCTTCTTTTATCCACTGTAATACTCTCTATAAGTTTAAAGAAGCAGAACAAACAACTGGATTTAGAAACCCCAATGCCCCATCATCTTCACAGATTTCCTTTAAACATCCATTCAGATAAACCAGTACTTCCCTCATTCATATTCTGCTCTTAGTATCTACAACTATATCATCTGTGTATGTCAAAACTACTAGAATCACCACTTCCCTTTGCATCACATATCTGTCATCATTCATTTTATAAGCTACTTCATTTACTATTACATTCATTACCTATGCAAACTATACTCCAATCATGTGACATCCTTGTTTAATGCCATACTTCATGCACATTTCTTTACTTAGCCACCCATTGACTAACACTCTCACACTATTATTTTGACATGCTAACATACGCACATTCCTAATTATATTACCTATTCCATACTTCTCCATAACATCTCACAATAAATCATGTTTTAGCGTATCAAATACCTTGCTAATATTACCTATCATAGGTTTCTCATCCTCTCTTTTACTTATATCATTATCCACAATCTCTCACAACCAATAACAATTCGACATTCCTTCCCTTTTACAACACACTTTCTTCCATAACATCCCACATTCTTTCTATTCTCCTCCATATTATTTTCATAAAAAAATTATAATCCAGGTTAGTCAATGTGATTGGTCTCCAATTTTTTATTGTATTCTTCTCATCTTTCTTCCATATAAATTTTAATATCTCACTCTAATTCTTCATAAATAAACCCTTCCTTCAACCATTCAATCAGTACATTTACAAAATACTCTGACAATCCATTAATTTCTTGTACATTCCCTACCTACCCTATACCATCGGGGCTTGATACTGAATCAACATGTACTTTCCTAACTACTTCATCCAAGTCGCTAATCAAATTTTTCATGAGCTCATTCTGGATTTTTTTAACTTTCCAGTCTCTATTCCTTCTTTTTACTTTAATACATACTTCTACATGCTATACTACAATACTCATTACTTGCTCTTGTGCGCTTTTAACTCACCTTTTAAGTTTCCATTTCCCTCATTATATTAATATCCTCCTTTACTATTTATAGGTTCATAGATGTTTACTAGGCTAATGACCACAAGGGCCGTTTTACAAGCAGGGGCCTGGGAGATGAACCATTTACAAGTTGCCTGGGTCCATTAGAGACAGGGGTGCCAAACCAGGGATGAATTTCTTGTTTGCAAAACAAATTCCACAAACTGGATAAATGCCCGGTTTACACCTCAGAGCAGAATTAAAATAAAAATAAAGCAACAAACTGACCACGGCTCGGTGAATTCAAACAGTTTTAATAAAACACATAAGAGTAAATGCTTTCACGCTTTACAACTAATCGCTTCTTCAGACTCCATTCATACAAATAAAACAACTAAATTTAAATTAATACTGACCAGTCAGATACCACATCCTATATGACATCATTAATTAATAACAATTAAAAAATGCTAAGCTTTAAAGCAGTATACAAAAAAGAGTAATAAAAAATGGGTCACATAATTAAACCAATAAATTCAATGTTTAAGAGACCTAGCTTTCAGGAAGGGTTTCATTGAAACTACACCATTTAGCCCTGGTGGTTTATCGGCCTGCAGATGTAGTATCCATTTCTGCTCTATTTCTTCTAGTCTGTTGTTTATATCACTCCCTCTAGTGTTTTGTTCAATAATCAAAACATCCTTCCACTAGAAAACCTCCTCAGCTGGTCTACCCACCATCTCCCCCAAGAAACTATCATCTTAGGTGATTTCAATATTGACTGGCAATCCTGTTCTGGCAACAATCCAACCCATCATGTACACCTTCATGGCTTCACCCAACTAGTCCAGTCACCAACAAGGATAAATAAAAACTCCAGCAAGCACACTACCCTGGATTGGATACTAGTCAGTAAGAACCCCCAGTCATATATAACAGGCTGCTTATCCGATAGCCTCAGTGATCACTCCCCAACATTCCTACTCAAAAAATACCTGTACCAAGCTAAACCTGTCATCTATCGTCAAATACGTAAAAAAATAAACTTTAACCCACTCACATTCATCTCATCCCTCAAAGAATGTAACTGGCATGCTCTAAAGTACCTCAGTCTAGATGACACAGTTGAATTTTTTAATACTACCTTCCTGAACATCCTTAATTACCATGCCCCCGTAAGATTTTCCAGAACCAAAGCACAGCCCTCCCCATGGCTACAGAAAACCACTAAGTCAGAAATGAAAAAACAGGGATAAAGCCTGGGAGCACTGGCGCAAAATCAAAACCCCTGCAGCTAGACAGAAATTCCTAGAACTACGCAATAGAGTCAAAAAGCTAATAAAACGGGACAAATTCCAATACTACCAGTCTGCCCTAGACTCCTCACAACACAGCCCCAAACAATTCTGGTCCTCCATAAACTCCATCCTCCACCCAGGTAAAGTCAGTACCCCTCCTCCTAACATCCCTCACTCCTCAGGAAATATTGCTACCTCATTCAACACACACTTCACCCAAACCATACTATCACTAGCTAAACAACACAACCCCCCTCCCCTCCAACCCACATCTTCAACTAGTAATCTCCCCACTGCCTTCTCTTTTTCTCCTGTACCTACCTCCAACATAAAAAAACTCTTAACTAAACTTAAACCCACCAAATTAGCAGCAGACAACCTCCCAAGTGAATACCTACAAATCACAGCTAATGCTCTGGCCTACCCAGTATCCATCTTGATTAACTGATCTCTGTCAGAAAGTTACATTCCCACATTGTGGAAAGTCTCACATATAATTCCCCTCCACAAAGGCGGACCCTCTGCAGAACTAACCAATTACCGCCCCATAGCTATTCTCTCTCCACTCTCCAAAATACTAGAGAGATGCATACACTCTCAGGTCTCACACTACCTCCTTACTAACAACCTCCTTTCCAGTACTCAGCATGGTTTCCGACCAAACCATAGCACCACCACTGCCTTACTCTCCTTTACTAACACTATCCTTCAGCATAAAAACAATGGCTATCTCTCCTCTGCTACTTTCCTAGACCTATCTAAAGCATTTGACACGGTCCCACACAAACAACTTATCTCTGTCCTCAATAACCTATCCTTCTCACAATCAGTCACCAACTGGTTTCAGAGTTACCTGTCTGACCGCCAACAATCCGTTGTATGGCAGAATGACATATCTCCCCAACTACCTGTCTCCATAGGGGTTCCCGAAGGATCCATCCTTGGACCCCTACTTTTCTCTGTTTACACCAATAATCTAGCCTCTGCCACCAAACATGGCACACTCATCCAATACGCAGATGACTCAACCATCATCTGCTCAGCCCACTCCCTACCCAAACTGCAAAAAGTCACACAGGAAGCCTTTTCCTCTGTTGAAACACGGTTATTCGATGCCCAATTAATACTCAACCTAAACAAAACTACTCATCTTCCAACCCACCAAACAAACTCTCACTTTAACATCACAGCAAAACACAACACCACTATATACCCAACTGAACACACCAAATTGCTAGGAGTGGAAATAGACAATAAACTAAAATTTGACATTCACATATCCATGACCATAAAAAAGTCCACAAAAAACTAGGAGCATTATACAGAAATAAATAATTTCTCACCAAAACAGCAAAGATTTCAATAGCAAATTCCCACCTTATCTCCACCCTACTTTATGCCTCTCCAGTATATACCAACCTAAGGCAATGTGATCTAAACAAGCTAGAGACCTGCTACAACAAAATTGCCAAATTCGCCACAGGGGCATCCTACCGTAGTCACCACTGTCTCTCACTTGCTGAACTGGACTGGCTTGAACTCCCTCACCTCCTTCAGTGGTATCAACTCTCACTCGCCCACAAACTAGTAAACCATCCACTAAAAGTCCCATCCCTCCAGAATCTACTCCAACCCTATCGCACCACCAGACCACTAAGATCCAGCAACAAAAATCACTTGCAGATCACTAAAGCCAATAACTCTGCTGGTGAAGCACTATTCTCTTGCACCATAGCCAAATGATGGAACTCACTCCCACCCACAATTACCTCCGCACCATCATGCACCAACTTCAAAACTTTATTAAAAGCGCACCTAAAACATGCTGGCTATGCCCTTGCAACTCCCACTCTAATATCATCCACCCCATCCAACTACTACCTTTCTTTCACCTCCACTAACTACCTTGATGATAGCAAGCTCAGATGCTCATAAGCCTAGTACTTATTATACAGCAGGAACTTCTCATTGTTACATTTGTTAATGCCTGTTATGTACTTTACAGATAAAGATTCTAGTTGTCTACTGATGTACTATGTTCTTCATCTGTAAATATGTTGTAAGTAATTTCTATGTTAAATTGTTAATCACTATGTAATCCAATGTAACTACTGTCTGTATTTTACTGTGGAGCTTTTCTCCCCGGGCCTCCGCTGAAAATGGACCCACGTCCAGTTGGACACTCCCAGTCAACAAATTTAAATAAATAAAATAAATAAATAAAATAAAATAAATCTCTAGCACCATAAAATTAAATATATGCTGCATGTCCTCAGTTAACACATGTTTAGCTAAAGCATTAGTATCCTTCTTGTTAGTTATATCTCTTAGATGTTCTAATACACATTCTTTGAGGCATCTATTGGTTTTCCCTATGTAAAAAATGAAACATTTAGTACAAAAACTGAAGTAAACTTAAGTGCTGTGTTTTACAGTCTGCATAGAAATTAATTTCTATATCAAAATTCAAAGTTGGGTGTGAAAAGGTAGGTTTACTATACAGATAGCTACATGCCATGCAGTTCCTGCATGGAAATGTGCCAATTCTTTGAGACTTTAAGCATCTGTTATTCCTTCTTTTATAACAAAGTTGTCTTTTAAGAGATTTTTTGTTACTAAAACAAAAATGTGGTCTATCATCAATAACCCCATCCAGTTTACTGACTGACCTTAGGATGTTCCAGTTTTTTTCAAAAACTGAGCAAAATCTCCTGATGTTACTAAAATATGTCACTGGAAACCTAATCATATTAGAATCCTTCTTATATGTGTTATTTTCTATACTAACAGTGCCAGAGAAATAGGGTTTGACTTTGTCTTTCCTTTCCTGTGACACATACCTAATACTGTTCCTAATATCTTTATCACTGTAACCTTTTTCTTTGAACTCTTCTTTTAATGTTAATATTGCTGTATCTAAGCCTTCAGCTGTATTGTGTAGATGGCTAGCTCTCATAAATTGTCCCTTAATGACATTTTTGCTTACATGTCCTGGGTGCATAGTTGCCTTGTATAGGATGCTGTTTCCGTGACTAGGTTTTCTATATACAGAAGTGGTAATGTGTTTATTACTTGGTTTACATAGCTTAACATCCAAAAAAATCAATGGTCTCATTGGAATATTCATATATAAATCTTAGAAAATCTGTGGTACTATGTAGATGTTCAATCAGTTGTTCCAATTCTTCAATAGTACCCCCCATAACAATAATACATCTACAAAACGTGAATACCATAGAATCTTACTTTGGTATTCATTACCTTGCAATAGACGACTCATTTCCTATGCCACTAGTACTAGGTTGGCATAGCTATTTGCACAGGCTATGCCCATAGCCATGCCAACCATTTGTAGATAGAAGTTCTCATTGAAAACAAAAACATTGTTTTCAAGTATAATTTCAAGGAGATCACAAATCAAATTAATTTTGGCAGTACTGTATGTCTTTTTATCATTTAGTAGTTCACGTATCTTTTCAATGCCCCAATTATTGGGTATCACCGTGAACAATGATGCAACATCCATGGTGACAAACATATAATTTCTATCTAAATGCAAAATAATTTTATTATACAATAAATTCAGAAATGCGCTGTAGTCCCTAAGTACAGTATCACATGACTTTAAAACGGGATGTAGGCATTTCTCAACATAGATCGATACAGATGAATTTCTTGTTCCCCATCCAATTATCCAAGTTGCACTTGAATGGGTTAGGGAGGAATTCTGGTTTACATGGATGGGAAGCCTGTTCCAGAGATGGGTAATCTCTGGGGTACATACCTGTCTCTCCAGCAAGTCCTATTATATCACAGGGAAGTTTTAACAGTTTAGAATGGGTAATGTTGATGCTATTTTGAGGATATGCAGGAGATCCATTACAGTGGGGTCTGACAATGCCCTGTATGCCAGGCACAGATCTCCCCTCAAAAGCCTGTAGGAGACAGACTACAGGGATAGGGCCTTGAGGCAGTCTGCATAGGATATTTTACTTGCACCATTTATTCTTTTAGTGGGAATATCTGTGGATGTTTCATTTGCTGGATATACCTGGTTAGGTACATACCAAATATGCAGATACCCCCTCGATTGTAAAGAATTTCTCAGTCTAAACAGTAATGTCTTCAATTTTTCTTGATTTCTTTTATATATTTATTTTTCATATCATAATACTCTTATATTATTCTCTATGTTTCTATATATTTTCCCATACTTCACTTTCTTTTCCTTTCTTATGTCATCCTGCTATTGAAAAAAAAAAACACTTTTATACTACTTTTTAAATTCAATCCACCATTCAGATCTGTTTTTATGGAAGTCCTTCATGGTTATATGATCCTTCCATAGCTGCAATACTTCCCTCTCTACAATTTTATTCCATAATTTATCATGTATTCTTTTTATTCCCTTTCTTATTTTAATATACTCCCTTTCATCCATCATCTCTATTCATATTGTTAAAGTCTGAAAAACCTGCCACAAATGTATCACCATCTTGTTATTTATTTATTTTATTTTACATTTGTTGACCGGGCTAGTCTGGCTGGATACATGTCCATTTTCAGCAGAGGCCCGAGGAGAAAAGCTCCACTATATATTAATAAATAAAACAGCACAGTAAGAGACTAAAATGTAAGTAACTACAGAACTATTCCAGCAATTTAACAGAAATAAAATACAACGAGGATCCCTAATCCCAAACTCTTTACAGTAGCAGGAATTGTAGTGAAAGAAAATAAACAGACAGTAAAGTCTATACAATATTTACAATATTAACAGATATAATAAACATTTTGTGCCAAAGCAAATAGTTTTAAGACCCAGACTTGTACAGTAGAAATCAGAATACAAGGTTTAAATAGAAGGTGAGATAACAGGTTGCAGTAATATATCTAGTGTAAATGAGAAAGTGACGTCATAGGAATAACAATATCCATGTGGATGTCAGGAGAGCTGCAGAGGACGAGTAGAAATAATTTATTTTATTTATAACCTAGTACAGATATAGTTGCATTATAACATGTAAAAGAGAGCAGCTGAGTAGAAAAGCTATTAGAAGGTGGGTTGGTAAGAGAAAGGATAACAAATGTATGAGCTGCAATATTCAGAATATGTGCTAAAACAGGTTTGATTAAAGAAGTTATGAAGAGATAATAAGAAAAGATCTAGAAAGGAATAAGTTATTTGTTACTAAGAAAAGGAACTCAAATATAGCAAAGAGGAGAGTAGGTAGGTCCAAGGAGGAAAGGTAATTGATCAGCCAGGTTTAGTACAGGGGCATAACCACTGTGTTCTAAGAAAAAGTTTCAGTTTGTTTTTGAAGAGTGATAATGAAGGAACAGAGGAAAGTTCAGAAGGAAGAAGGTTCCAGGATTTTCCAACAGTATTACAGAAGAGAGAGTCTACAGCCCTGTTGTTAGATTTACAAATATTTACCAGAAGTCTTTGTGATGATCGTAAGGTCTTAAGATTGTTATATGGGACAATGATGGTGGATAGTATAGGGGTATCCATAGGATGGTAGAGGGTTTTATGGGCCATGATAAGTTGGTGGACTTTAAGCTGATTTTGTAATTCAAACCATCCTAGTTGCTTTAGGTTGATACAGTGGTGGGTTCTGAAAGGGTTTCCAGTGGCAAATCTGGCTATGCTATTGTAGGCACTTTGCAATTTATTAAGGTTGGTTTTAGAGAGGTTAGTGTATATGGGTGAGGCATATAGGAGAGTAGAAATTAGGTGAGTGCGAGCAATAGTGATTCGTGTTGCAGGAGAGAGAAAGGGTTTGATTCTGTAGAGAGAGCCCATTTTTCTGTTAACAGATTTTAAGGTATTATTAATGTGGGTATCAAAGTTAAGGTTGTTATCTATGGTGACACCAAGTAGTTTGGTAGTTGAGTCTGGGGATATAAGAGTGTTGTTATTGGATGTTACTGTGAGGTTTATTGGGGGGACTTACTTGTAGGAGTGAAAAGGAGGAGTTTAGTTATTTTAGGGTTTAGAAGGAGACAACGTTGAGTAAACCATAGTTCAACTGTGTTAAAGACCTTTTGGGTAAGGGAGTAAAGTTCAGGTAATGATGTGGCTGAGCATATAAGTGTTGAATCATCTGCATATTGTATGCATGTAGCTTGGGGGATTGCTAGGTGAAGGTCGTTGATAAATATAGAAAATAGTAAGGGTCCTAAAATGGACCCTTGGGGGACCCCTATGTTAATGGGTAGATGGGTAGATAAAATATTATGCCAAAGCAGTGCTTGTTGTCTGTTTTCTAGATAGGATTGGAACCATTTTATTACAGATGCATCTAGTGACAGGGATTTGAGGATATTTAAAAGTATTTGGTGGTTTACCATATCGAACGCCTTAGATAGATCTATAAAAAGTGCAGATGAAAGCCTATTAAGGTTGCGTTTTTTGTTGATACAGTGGGTGAAGAAAAGAAGGGCAGTAGTAGTGCTGTGTGAGGGTCTGAAACCATGTTGTGAGTTGGAAAGTAGATTATATTGGATTAGGTGGTCTAGCAATTGTTTATGGATAATTTTTCCATGATTTTGGCTAGGGGAGACAGAAGGGCAATGGGACGGTAGTTGGTGAGTTCAGTGGAGTTACCTCCCTTATGAAGGGGAATAATATGGGAGACCTTCCATATGCTTGGGATGTGTCCTTCAGTGATAGTTCTATTAATAAGAACGGAAATGGGGTATGCAATAGAATTGGCTGCCTTTTGTAAGTATTCAGCAGGAATCTTGTCAGCTGAGGGGGTACATGGTTTGAGCTTTTGGATGAGGGTTAGAATGTATGTAGTTGGTACAGGTTGGAAGAGAAAAGGAGGGTGGGTTAGTGGTATAGTTGGATATAGGTATGTCCTGAATGGATAGCTGATTAGTAAGATTTTGTATGGCCTCAGTAAAATAGCTATTAAAGGTATTAGCTGTCTGTTTCGGATTATCTTGGTCAGTGTCTTGTGGATGTGGTGTGATGGATTGACCTGGGTGTAATAATTGATTAATACTTGCCCAGAGCTTTTGTGGTTGGTTATGGTGGGTCTGTTGGAATTGTAAGTAGTAGTTTGTTTTGTTAGACTGCACTGCTTTTTTAGTTTCATTTCTTAGTTGCCTGAAGTTTTGTTGATCTGCTGGGTTTTTAGTTGATCTTGATTTGTTCCAGTATTTATTTCTGAGTTTGATTTTTTGCCTGGTTTCTTTTGAAAGCCATGGAGCAGATTTAGTTCTCATTCTTATAGGGCGAGTTGGGGCATGGTGGTCAAGAATGGATAGGAAGTTAGAGTTAAAGTAATTGACAGCTTCCTCCAGTGGGAGGTATTTTAAGGGAGACCAGTTGCATGTTCTGAGTTCCCTTTGGAATAGGTCAGTGTTAAAGTTTTTCTTGGTTCTAATTGTTCTAGATATGGTTGGGTTGGGTAGGTTGGTTTTATGCCTGATGATGTATGTTAGTGAGTGATCACTTACATCATCTGGGAGGTACCAGATTCATATGTCTGGAGATGATTATTTGTGAGTATCCAGTCTAAGATACTTTCTTTATTATTAGGCTTGTGTATCCTGGTAGTGGTAGTAATGGTTTATGAAAAAACAAAAAGGTTTATATGGCTTGTAGGGTTTAGACTGCTAAAACAATTCCAATCATGGTTTCTTGAGGTAAATTATGAGATAGGTAACAGAGGATATTTTCTATTGCTTCAATATTATTACCAGGTGGGAGATAGGTACAGATAATAAAAACGGATTTGACTTTGTTAAGTTGGAGCTTGGTAATAAGAATTTCAGCGTTGGAGACTTGAGGTGGTAACAAGTTGTAGGTAGTAATCTGGAGGCTGGATTTAAAAAGGATTACTACACCACCACCTTTTTTGATTTTACGGTCAAGTCGTATAATATTATAGCCAGGTGGGAAGATTTCATTGTCTTTAGTTGAGGGTTTTAACCAAGTTTCTGTTAAACAAAGAATGTCGAAGGAGTAGATATCCAGAAGAGCATGGAGTTGGGTAACTTTGTTAAGGCTACGTATGTTGAGGTGAGCTAATAGCAGTGAGTTAAGTGGTTTAGTAAAGGAGTGGATAGGATGGGGGATGGGGTTATGGAGTTGTGTAGTAGTAGTAGTAGTAGTAGTATTAAGACCTGGGTTGGGATGAATGTCACCATCTTTCATTAAGAGTTGTAGAGATAGAAGTTTAAGATTTGGGAATTTAGTATATAGAGTGAGAGATTTTCTTGGTTTGGGAGAGTCATATTTAATGTGGGTAATACTATGGCATTTTGCTGGTAGGTAGCTAGGAATGGATGTTACATTAATATGGCTAATGGGAGTAGGTAAAGTAGGAGAGGTAGACAGTGTATTGGGGTGGAGATAGGTACAGATAATAAAAATGGATTTGACTTTGTTAAGTTGGAGCTTGGTAATAAGAATTTCAGCGTTGGAGACTTGAGGTGGTAACAAGTTGTAGGTAGTAATCTGGAGGCTGGATTTAAAAAGGATTACTACACCACCACCTTTTTTGATTTTACGGTCAAGTCGTATAATATTATAGCCAGGTGGGAAGATTTCATTGTCTTTAGTTGAGGGTTTTAACCAAGTTTCTGTTAAACAAAGAATGTCGAAGGAGTAGATATCCAGAAGAGCATGGAGTTGGGTAACTTTGTTAAGGCTACGTATGTTGAGGTGAGCTAATAGCAGTGAGTTAAGTGGTTTAGTAAAGGAGTGGATAGGATGGGGGATGGGGTTATGGAGTTGTGTAGTAGTAGTAGTAGTAGTAGTATTAAGGCCTGGGTTGGGATGAATGTCACCATCTTTCATTAAGAGTTGTAGAGATAGAAGTTTAAGATTTGGGAATTTAGTATATAGAGTGAGAGATTTTCTTGGTTTGGGAGAGTCATATTTAATGTGGGTAATACTATGGCATTTTGCTGGTAGGTAGCTAGGAATGGATGTTACATTAATATGGCTAATGGGAGTAGGTAAAGTAGGAGAGGTAGACAGTGTATTGGGGTGGAGTGTTTGTCGATATATTGGGTATTCATAGGAGGTAAGCAGGTAAGCTAAAGTTAGGGGTGGTAGAAGTAAGAGTATGAGTAGCTTCCGTAAGAAGGTTGAGTAGGGTGCTAAATGCATCTGGGAGAGTAAGTTGTTATGTTGTAGTTATTGGTTTGGAGGTGTGCTAAGTGTGGAAGGATAATAGGTGTAGGGTGTGGTAGGAGAAATTGGTAGAGGTAATTGAGAGTAAGGAAAACCAGGTGGTATATTAGCAATGGGAGGGGATATGATTAATGTGAGAGTGAGAGGGTGTGGCTAGTTGGTATAAGTGTAGGGACCCTGGGGGTGGGTGGGAATTGGGGGTAGGGAGGGGAGCTGAGTGAGCCCGCTGGGCGAACGGAGCGGGAAGAGATAAGTGAAGGAGTGAGTGGAGAAAAAACTATCAGCAATGCTGATAAGTGAAGGTAAGTAGGTGAGACAGGAGTGGGAAAGATCAGAGGTAGATCAGTAGTCTGTTAGAGTAGAGGAAGGAACAGGTAAGAGTATGTAGTTTAAGTAAGGGGTAAGGGGGAAAAATTTAGCAGGTCTACTACCTAAGGGGTAATTGGTGTGAAAACAGAAGAAACCACAGACCGACTGAAGCTTGAGATAAGTAAAGGGATAGAGGCTGTCACCTAGTGGGCAGATCCAGTATTGCAGGTAGATATGTAGGGAGCAGGCTGGTTTAGACCAGGGGTGGAGTGAAAAGCAGGTCAGAGGGGGTGTACAAGAAATAGAAGAGGTGAGTTAGATTCAGGGTAGATAGGTGGGGGTAGTAAAGGCTGCTGGCTGTTCAGGCTTATAGCTTACTTTATAACCCCTGAAACAATTAGCAGACAGTTTTCAGTTTTAAAAACAGGACTTAGTCCACCACATACTTCCTTGCTTCCATGGGAGAGGATGCAGGGCAAAAAAGGCAGTTTAGAAGGATGAGTAGAAATAATTTATTTTATTTATAACCTAGTACAGATATAGTTGCATTATAACATGTAAAAGAGAGCAGCTGAGTAGAAAAGTTATTAGAAGATGGGTTGGCAAGAGGAAGGATAACAAATGTATGAGCTGCAATATTCAGAATATGTGCTAAAACAGGTTTGATTAAAGAAGTTATGAAGAGATAATAAGAAAAGATCTAGAAAGGAATAAGTTAGTTATTACTAAGAAAAGGAAAGTAGGTAGGTCCAAGGAGGAAAGGTAATTGATCAGCCAGGTTTAGTACAGGGGCATAACCACTGTGTTCTGAGAAAAAGTTTCAGTTTGTTTTTGAAGAGTGATAATGAAGGAACAGAGGAAAGTTCAGTAGGAAGAAGGTTCCAGGATTTTCCAACAGTATTATAGAAGAGAGAGTCTCCAGCCCTGTTGTTAGATTTACAAATATTTACCAGCAGTCTTTGTGATGAACGTAAGGTCTTAAGATTGCTGTATGGGACAATGAGGGTGGATAGTTTAGGGGTATCCATAGGATGGTAGAGGGTTTTATGGGCCATGATAAATTGGTGGACTTTAAGCTGATTTTGTAATTCAAACCATCCTAGTTGCTTTAGGTTGATACAGTGGTGGGTTCTGAAAGGGTTTCCAGTGGCAAATCTGGCTATGCTATTGTAGGCACTTTGCAATTTATTAAGGTTGGTTTTAGAGAGGTTAGTGTATATGGGTGAGGCATATAGGAGAGTAGGAATTAGGTGAGTGTGAGCAATAGTGATTCGTGTTGCAGGAGAGAGAAAGGGTTTGATTCTGTAGAGAGAGCCCAGTTTTCTGTTAACAGATTTTAAGGTATTATTAATGTGGGTATCAAAGTTAAGGTTGTTATCTATGGTGACACCAAGTAGTTTGGTAGTTGATTCTGGGGAAATAAGAGTGTTGTTATTGGATGTTACTGTGAGGTTTATTGGGGGGGACTTACTTGTAGGAGTGAAAAGGAGGAGTTTAGTTTTTTTAGGGTTTAGAAGGAGACAACGTTGAGTAAACCATAGTTCAACTGTGTTAAAGACCTTTTGGGTAAGGGAGTAAAGCTCAGGTTTGGATGTGGCTGAGCATATAAGTGTTGAATCATCTGCATATTGTATGCATGTAGCTTGGGGGATTGCTAGGTGAAGGTCGTTGATAAATATAGAAAATAGGAGAGGTCCTAATATGGACCCTTGAGGGACCCCTATGTTGATGGGTAGATAGAATATTGTGCCAAAGCACTGCCTGTTGGCTGTTTTCTAGATAGGATTGGAACCATTTTATAGCAGATGCATCTAGTGACAGGGATTTGAGGATATTTATAAGTATTTGGTGGTTTACCATATCGAACGCCTTAGATAGATCTATAAACAGTGCAGAGGAAAGCATATTAAGGGTGCGGTTTTTGGTGATACAGTGAGTGAAGGAAAGAAGGGCAGCAGTAGTGCTGTGTGAGGGTCTGAAAGGGCAGTAGTAGTGCTGTGTGAGGGTCTGAAAGGGCAGTAGTAGTGCTGTGTGAGGGTCTGAAAGGGCAGTAGTAGTGCTGGGTGAGGGTCTGAAAGGGCAGTAGTAGTGCTGTGTGAGGGCCTGAAAGGGCAGTAGTAGTGCTGTGTGAGGGTCTGAAAGGGCAGTAGTAGTGCTGTGTGAGGGTCTGAAAGGGCAGTAGTAGTGCTGTGTGAGGGCCTGAAAGGGCAGTAGTAGTGCTGTGTGAGGGCCTGAAAGGGCAGTAGTAGTGCTGTGTGAGGGTCTGAAAGGGCAGTAGTAGTGCTGTGTGAGGGTCTGAAAGGGCAGTAGTAGTGCTGTGTGAGGGCCTGAAAGGGCAGTAGTAGTGCTGTGTGAGGGTCGGAAAGGGCAGTAGTAGTGCTGTGTGAGAGTCTGAAAGGGCAGTAGTAGTGCTGTGTGAGGGTCTGAAAGGGCAGTAGTAGTGATGTGTGAGGGTCTGAAAGGGCAGTAGTAGTGCTGCATGAGGGTCTGAAAGGGCAGTAGTAGTGCTGCGTGAGGGTCTGAAAGGGCAGTAGTAGTGCTGCGTGAGGGTCTGAAAGGGCAGTAGTAATGCTGCGTGAGGGTCTGAAAGGGCAGTAGTAGTGCTGTGTGAGGGTCTGAAAGGGCAGTAGTAGTGCTGTGTGAGGGTCTGAAAGGGCAGTAGTAGTGCTGTGTGAGGGTCTGAAAGGGCAGTAGTAGTGCTGTGTGAGGGTCTGAAACCATGTTGTGAGTTGAAAAGTAAGTTATATTGGATTAGGTGGTCTAGCAATTGTTTATGGATAATTTTTCCATGATTTTGGCTAGGGGAGACAGAAGGGCAATGGGACGGTAGTTGGTGAGTTCAGTGGAGTTACCTCCCTTATGAAGGGGAATAATATGGGAGACCTTCCATATGCTTGGGATGTGTCCTTCAGTGATAGTTCTATTAATAAGAACGGAAATGGGGTATGCAATAGAATTGGCTGCCTTTTGTAAGTATTCAGCAGGAATCTTGTCAGCTGAGGGGGTACATGGTTTGAGCTTTTGGATGAGGGTTAGAATGTATGTAGTTGGTACAGGTTGGAAGAGAAAAGGAGGGGGTGGGTTAGTGGTATAGTTGGATATAGGTATGTCCTGAATGGATAGCTGATTAGTAAGATTTTGTATGGCCTCAGTAAAATAGCTATTAAAGGTATTAGCTGTCTGTTTCGGATTATCTTGGTCAGTGTCTTGTGGATGTGGTGTGATGGATTGACCTGGGTGTAATAATTGATTAATACTTGCCCAGAGCTTTTGTGGTTGGTTATGGTGGGTCTGTTGGAATTGTAAGTAGTAGTTTGTTTTGTTAGACTGCACTGCTTTTTTAGTTTCATTTCTTAGTTGCCTGAAATTTTGTTGATCTACTGGGTTTTTAGTTGATCTTGATTTGTTCCAGTATTTATTTCTGAGTTTGATTTTTTGCCTGGTTTCTTTTGAAAGCCATGGAGCAGATTTAGTTCTCATTCTTATAGGGCGAGTTGGGGCATGGTGGTCAAGAATCGATAAGAAGTTAAAATAATTGACAGCTTCCTCCAGTGGGAGGTATTTTATGGGAGACCAGTTGCATGTTCTGAGTTCCCTTTGGAATAGGTCAGTGTTAAAGTTTTTCTTGGTTCTAATTGTTCTAGATATGGTTGGGTTGGGTAGGTTGGTTTTATGCCTGATGATGTATGTTAGTGAGTGATCACTTACATCATCTGGGAGGGTACCAGATTCATATGTCTGGAGATGATTATTTGTGAGTATCCAGTCTAAGATACTTTCTTTATTATTAGGCTTGTGTATCCTGGTAGTGGTAGTAATGGTTTATGAAAAAACAAAAAGGTTTATATGGCTTGTAGGGTTTAGACTGCTAAAACAATTCCAATCATGGTTTCTTGAGGTAAATTATGAGATAGGTAACAGAGGATATTTTCTATTGCTTCAATATTATTACCAGGTGGGAGATAGGTACAGATAATAAAAACGGATTTGACTTTGTTAAGTTGGAGCTTGGTAATAAGAATTTCAGCGTTGGAGACTTGAGGTGGTAACAAGTTGTAGGTAGTAATCTGGAGGCTGGATTTAAAAAGGATTACTACACCACCACCTTTTTTGATTTTACGGTCAAGTCGTATAATATTATAGCCAGGTGGGAAGATTTCATTGTCTTTAGTTGAGGGTTTTAACCAAGTTTCTGTTAAACAAAGAATGTCGAAGGAGTAGATATCCAGAAGAGCATGGAGTTGGGTAACGTTGTTGTTAAGGCTACGTATGTTGAGGTGAGCTAATAGCAGTGAGTTAAGTGGTTTAGTAAAGGAGTGGATAGGATGGGGGATGGGGTTATGGAGTTGTGTAGTAGTAGTAGTAGTAGTAGTATTAAGGCCTGGGTTGGGATGAATGTCACCATCTTTCATTAAGAGTTGTAGAGATAGAAGTTTAAGATTTGGGAATTTAGTATATAGAGTGAGAGATTTTCTTGGTTTGGGAGAGTCATATTTAATGTGGGTAATACTATGGCATTTTGCTGGTAGGTAGCTAGGAATGGATGTTACATTAATATGGCTAATGGGAGTAGGTAAAGTAGGAGAGGTAGACAGTGTATTGGGGTGGAGTGTTTGTCGATATATTGGGTATTCATAGGAGGTAAGCAGGTAAGCTAAAGTTAGGGGTGGTAGAAGTAAGAGTATGAGTAGCTTCCGTAAGAAGGTTGAGTAGGGTGCTAAATGCATCTGGGAGAGTAAGTTGTTATGTTGTAGTTATTGGTTTGGAGGTGTGCTAAGTGTGGAAGGATAATAGGTGTAGGGTGTGGTAGGAGAAATTGGTAGAGGTAATTGAGAGTAAGGAAAACCAGGTGGTATATTAGCAATGGGAGGGATATGATTAATGTGAGAGTGAGAGGGTGTGGCTAGTTGGTATAAGTGTAGGGACCCTGGGGTGGGTGGGAATTGGGGGTAGGGAGGGAGCTGAGTGAGCCAGCTGGCTAACGGAGCGGGAAGAGATAAGTGAAGGAGTGAGTGGAGAAAAAACTATCAGCAATGCTGATAAGTGAAGGTAAGTAGGTGAGACAGGAGTGGGAAAGATCAGAGGTAGATCAGTAGTCTGTTAGAGTAGAGGAAGGAACAGGTAAGAGTATGTAGTTTAAGTAAGGGGTAAGGGGGAAAAATTTAGCAGGTCTACTACCTAAGGGGTAATTGGTGTGAAAACAGAAGAAACCACAGACCGACTGAAGCTTGAGATAAGTAAAGGGATAGAGGCTGTCACCTAGTGGGCAGATCCAGTATTGCAGGTAGATATGTAGGGAGCAGGCTGGTTTAGACCAGGGGTGGAGTGAAAAGCAGGTCAGAGGGGGTGTACAAGAAATAGAAGAGGTGAGTTAGATTCAGGGTAGATAGGTGGGGGTAGTAAAGGCTGCTGGCTGTTCAGGCTTATAGCTTACTTTATAACCCCTGAAACAATTAGCAGACAGTTTTCAGTTTTAAAAACAGGACTTAGTCCACCACATACTTTCTTGCTTCCATGGGAGAGGATGCAGGGCAAAAAAGGCAGTTTAGATGAGGCCACAGAAATTGGATAGGGTCCTTTGTCACCAGGTAGGTAGGCAGTTAGAGGCTAACTCAGGAGCAGCACAGAGGAGCACAGGGTACTTTGGATAGAAAGAGAAGATAAATGTAGAGAAGAAAAAGGTTAGCATATGTTACTCAATAACAGCAATAGACAAATAAATAGCTTGCAGAAAGGCATAGTTAATAAAAGTAGCTTCTATGCATTCTCTTATTTCAGAGAGAGGTTGTAGAACTCAGTTGTAAGGCAGTAGTACTGTAATAGTTATAGAGTAGCAAAGGCACTGTTAGGACAGCTTTCCATACGTTGACATTTGGTTATAGTACATACATTACATGCAAAATAAAGGTATAGTGCATACATAGACTACAGTTATTGAAGTATACTATATAAGTAACTCAATCCTAAGCCAATTTGAATATCTGTTCACTAGGGCAATTAAGATCAGCCTTACAAGCTATATACTAGTACCATTAAAGCAGGGGAGCCAAGTGTATGGCGTAGTTTGAAAGCGGAGATGATAAAGATAAGGAAAGAAACACTCGGTTCATCAAATCATATATAGTAAGTAGCTGGAGGGGAAATAATACCATTAGTATACCTAGGTTAATTCTAGGAGGGTGGGGCATTCATAATAGGACGTTCCTTACTAAATATAGACAACTGATATAAGAACGCCGCGACTTACTCCACATGGGTGGTGCAGTTAAATAAAAGCTGTTCCAGGCAGAGAATGGACCTTTACAATGTGAGTGCTCCTATATCAGTTCAAAGTGGGAAAGAATGCCAAGACCTGCTGCACGTGGGTGGCGCAGCTATATATCGCCGTTCCAGGTAGAGAGTGGACCTTTACAATGCAAGTTCCCCCAGATCAGCTCAAACTTGGAGTCACTGATAAAAAATGGTCCATACCAGGAATAGAACGGACAGTACATTAACATGTAGCTCCACAAGAGTGGAATTCTGCTACCTAAAAAGCTCCAAGCATAACTAAAAGAATAAGTTGTTAATAGCAACCGTTTCACCCATAAGTGGGATATTAGGAACAACAGCAGTTTAAGGCAGCTGGTTCAGGCTTATAGGGATGTCGCTGAGTAACGGCAGCATATGTAGGGTCCACGTGGGTGGCGTAGTTGTTTTACGTATTACAGGCTTGAAAGCCAGTTATGCAGAAAAAAATAAAATAGCTTGTTCAGCTACAGGAAGTATAACCATTCAGATATATGGCCCAGAAAAAGGAGCAAGAATGATTATATGAATAATGCAGTCTGCTCACAGTTACTTAAATTACAATATCACTGACTGCAGTAAAGCACAGGAGAGAAATAATAACAGGGATAACAATCTAATGCTATAAAAAAAAACATTCAATTCACAGTTGCTTAAAATACAATATCGCAGACAGCAGTTAAGCTCACAGTTGCTTAAATTACAATAGCACAGACTGCAATAAGGCACAGGAGAGAAATAATAAAGATAACATTCTAATGCTGTTTAAAAAAAAAAAAAAAAAAAAGCATTCAAATTCACAGGTGTTTAAAATACAATATAGCAGAGAGCAGTTAAGCACAGGAGAGAATAAAAAAAAGAAAACATACAGGTAAACAGTCCTGAGTTACATGTAGTCGGCGTTCAATTAACAGATGAACTTCTGTAACAGACAAGGCTACTAAATCGCAAAAACAATTTACAAAAACAAATCACTTACCAGAGGCAAAAGGAGCTTGGGCAGGAGCAGACAGCAGCCAGGGAATAGTCAAGAAGAGTAACAGATTAAAGATGGCGCCTCACAGAACTATGGGTATAAATAACATCCCAGTGGATAACAGGCAGAGAGGGGAGGGGATGAGGCATGCATTAGGTAGAGGCAGGAGGGGCAGGCTACAAGCCACACCTATTGAGACTAATTATCGTTAATACAGGGGGGGTGCAGAAGGTACTAAAGGTAAGTGAATGTAGGAGAGGCAAAGGGAAGAGAACTTATGAGCCTAAAGATAGAGAAGGACAGGTAAAGGGGAGGTTAAGTGCGTAATGAGAAGCAAAAAAAAAAAAAAAGAGACAGAGACAAGTGAAGGAGTGAGTGGAAAAAAACTATCAGCAATGCTGATAAGTGAAGGTAAGTAGGTGAGACAGGAGTGGGAAAGATCAGAGGTAGATCAGTAGTCTGTTAGAGTAGAGAAAGGAACAGGTAAAAGTATGTAGTTTAAGTAAGGGGGAAAAAATGTAGCAGGTCTACTACCTAAGGGGTAATTGGTGTGAAAACAGAAGAAACCACAGACCGACTGAAGCTTGAGATAAGTAAAGGGATAAAGGCTGTCACCTAGTGGGCAGATCCAGTATTGCAGGTAGATATGTAGGGAGCAGGCTGGTTTAGACCAGGGGTGGAGTGAAAAGCAGGTCAGAGGGGGTGTACAAGAAGTAGAAGAGGTGAGTTAGATTCAGGGTAGATAGGTGGGGGTAGTAAAGGCTGCTGGCTGTTCAGGCTTGTAGCTTACTTTATAACCCCTGAAACAATTAGCAGACAGTTTTCAGTTTTAAAACAGGACTTAGTCCACCACATACTTCCTTGCTTCCTTGGGAGAGGATGCAGGGCAAAAAAGGCAGTTTAGATGAGGCCACAGAAATTGGATAGGGTCCTTTGTCACCAGGTAGGTAGGCAGTTAGAGGCTAACTCAGGAGCAGCACAGAGGAGCACAGGGTACTTTGGATAGAAAGAGAAGATAAATGTAGAGAAGAAAAAGGTTAGCATATGTTACTCAATAACAGCAATAGACAAATAAATAGCTTGCAGAAAGGCATAGTTAATAAAAGTAGCTTCTATGCATTCTCTTATTTCAGAGAGAGGTTGTAGAACTCAGTTGTAAGGCAGTAGTACTGTAATAGTTATAGAGTAGCAAAGGCACTGTTAGGACAGCTTTCCATATGTTGACATTTGGTTATAGTACATACATTACATGCAAAATAAAGGTATAGTGCATGCATAGACTACAGTTATTGAAGTATACTATATAAGTAACTCAATCCTAAGCTAATTTGAATATCTGTTCACTAGGGCAATTAAGATCAGCCTTACAAGCTATATACTAGTACCATTAAAGCAGGGGAGCCAAGTGTATGGCGTAGTTTGAAAGCCGAGATGATAAAGATAAGGAAAGAAACACTCGGTTCATCAAAACATATATAGTAAGTAGCTGGAGGGGAAATAATACCATTAGTATACCTAGGTTAATTCTAGGAGGGTGGGGCATTCATAATAGGACGTTCCTTACTAAATATAGACAACTGATATAAGAACGCCGAGACTTACTCCACATGGGTGGCACAGTTAAATAAAAGCTGTTCCAGGCAGAGAATGGACCTTTACAATGTGAGTGCTCCTATATCAGTTCAAAGTGGGAAAGAACGCCAAGACCTGCTCCACATGGGTGGCGCAGCTATATATCGCCGTTCCAGGTAGAGAGTGGACCTTTACAATGTAAGTTCCCCCAGATCAGCTCAAACTTGGAGTCACTGATAAAAAATGGTCCATACCAGGAATAGAACGGACAGTACATTAACATGTAGCTCCACAAGAGTGGAATTCTGCTACCTAAAAAGCTCCAAGCATAACTAAAAGAATAAGTTGTTAATAGCAACCATTTCACCCATAAGTGGGATATTAGGAACAACATCAGTTTAAGGCAGCTGGTTCAGGCTTATAGGGATGTCGCTGAGTAACGGCAGCATATGTAGGGTCTACGTGGGTGGCGTAGTTGTTGTACGTATTACAGGCTTGAAAGCCAGTTATGCAGAAAAAAATAAAATAGCTTGTTCCGCTACAGGAAGTATAACTATTCAGATATATGGCCCAGAAAAAGGAGCAAGAATGATTATATGAATAATGCAGTCTGCTCACAGTTACTTAAATTACAATATCACTGACTGCAGTAAAGCACAGGAGAGAAATAATAACAGGGATAACACTCTAATGCTATCAAAAAAAACATTCAATTCACAGTTGCTTAAAATACAATATCGCAGACAGCAGTTAAGCTCACAGTTGCTTAAATTACAATAGCACAGACTGCAATAAGGCACAGGAGAGAAATAATAAAGATAACATTCTAATGCTGTTTAAAAAAAAAAAAAAAAAAAAAAAAAAGCATTCAAATTCACAGGTGCTTAAAATACGATATAGCAGACAGCAGTTAAGCACAGGAGAGAATAAAAAAAAGAAAACATACAGGTAAACAGTCCTGAGTTACATGTAGTCGGCGTTCAATTAACAGATGAACTTCTGTAACAGACAAGGCTACTAAATCGCAAAAACAATTTACAAAAACAAATCACTTACCAGAGGCAAAAGGAGCTTGGGCAGGAGCAGACAGCAGCCAGGGAATAGTCAAGAAGAGTAACAGATTAAAGATGGCGCCTCACAGAACTATGGGTATAAATAACATCCCAGTGGATAAGAGGCAGAGAGGGGAGGGGATGAGGTATGCATTAGGTAGAGGCAGGAGGGGCAGGCTACCAGCCACACCTATTGAGACTAATTATCGTTAATACAGGGGGGATGCAGAAGGTACTAAAGGTAAGTGAATGTAGGAGAGGCAAAGGGAAAAGAACTTAATAAGAGCCTAAAGATAGAGAAGGACAGGTAAAGGGGAGGTTAAGGGTGTAATGAGAAAAAAAAAAAAAGAGACAGAGACAAGTGAAGGAGTAAAGTGAAGGAGTGAGTGGAGAAAAAACTATCAGCAATGCTAATAAGTGAAGGTAAGTAGGTGAGACAGGAGTGGGAAAGATCAGAGGTAGATCAGTAGTCTGTTAGAGTAGAGAAAGGAACAGGTAAGAGTATGTAGTTTAAGTAAGGGGTAAAAAATGTAGCAGGTCTACTACCTAAGGGGTAATTGGTGTGAAAACAGAAGAAACCACAGACCGACTGAAGCTTGAGATAAGTAAAGGGATAGAGGCTGTCACCTAGTGGGCAGATCCAGTATTGCAGGTAGATATGTAGGGAGCAGGCTGGTTTAGACCAGGGGTGGAGTGAAAAGCAGGTCAGAGGGGGGTGTACAAGAAGTAGAAGAGGTGAGTTAGATTCAGGGTAGATTGGTGGGGGTAATAAATGCTGCTGGCTGTTCAGGCTTGTAGCTTACTTTATAACCCCTGAAACAATTAGCAGACAGTTTTCAGTTTTAAAAACAGGACTTAGTCCACCACATACTTCCTTGCTTCCTTGGGAGAGGATGCAGGACAAAAAAGGCAGTTTAGATGAGGCCACAGAAATTGGATAGGGTCCTTTGTCACCAGGTAGGTAGGCAGTTAGAGGCTAACTCAGGAGCAGCAGAGAGGAGCACAGGGTATTCCTTGCTTCCTTGGGAGAGGATGCAGGGCAAAAAAGGCAGTTTAGATGAGGCCACAGAAATTGGATAGAGTCCTTTGTCACCAGGTAGGTAGGCAGTTAGAGGCTAACTCAGGAGCAGCACAGCGGAGCACAGGGTATTCCTTGCTTCCTTGGGAGAGGATGCAGGGCAGAAAAGGCAGTTTAGATGAGGCCACAGAAATTGGATAGGGTCCTTTGTCACCAGGTAGGTAGGCAGTTAGAGGCTAACTCAGGAGCAGCACAGAGGAGCACGGGGTATTCCTTGCTTCCTTGGGAGAGGATGCAGGGCAAAAAAGGCAGTTTAGATGAGGCCACAGAAATTGGATAGGGTCCTTTGTCACCAGGTAGGTAGGCAGTTAGAGGCTTACTCAGGAGCAGCACAGAGGAGCACAGGGTATTCCTTGCTTCCTTGGGAGAGGATTCAGGGCAAAAAAGGCAGTTTAGATGAGGCCGCAGAAATTGGATAGGGTCCTTTGTCACCAGGTAGGTAGGCAGTTAGAGGCTAACTCAGGAGCAGCACAGAGGAGCACAGGGTATACCTTGCTTCCTTGGGAGAGGATGCAGGGCAAAAAAGGCAGTTTAGATGAGGCCACAGAAATTGGATAGGGTCCTTTGTCACCAGGTAGGTAGGCAGTTAGAGGCTAACTCAGGAGCAGCAGAGAGGAGCACAGGGTATTCCTTGCTTCCTTGGGAGAGGATGCAGGGCAAAAAAGGCAGTTTAGATGAGGCCACAGAAATTGGATAGGGTCCTTTGTCACCAGGTAGGTAGGCAGTTAGAGGCTAACTCAGGAGCAGCACAGAGGAGCACAGGGTATTCCTTGCTTCCTTGGGAGAGGATGCAGGGCAAAAAAGGCAGTTTAGATGAGGCCACAGAAATTGGATAGGGTCCTTTGTCACCAGGTTGGTAGGCAGTTAGAGGCTAACTCAGGAGCAGCACAGAGGAGCACAGGGTACAGAGGCAAAAGGAGCTTGGGCAGGAGCAGACAGCAGCCAGGGAATAGTCAAGAAGAGTACCTCAAAGCCTTCTGATAATACTAAATAATCAATTTCAGATTCAAGTTCCCCTTTCTAAGTCCACTGACTTTTGTTCCACACACCTAATTTACCACATTTTTTCACTTCTTGTATTTTCCTGCATATTTCCCTTTCTTTTTACATGTTCCCCTTAAATCACAATTAAAGTCCCCTGCAATTATAATTTTCATGTTAACTACCACATTATAGTCTATTATTTGATGAAACAGATTCTTCTTTCTTTGCTAGTTATATATATAATTATAGCATTATATGCATAAACATGTCCTCTCCACCTCATATCCCCAACAGTTAACATTTGAACAATGTTACACCTAGTATTTTCACTGTGGTTTTATGCAACACAGCTACTCCAGAACAAGGCCCACTTCCTAAGCTCCATATTACATTTCGACCCCATATTTTTTGTTGCTGCAGTCTTTCTTCATTTGTCAGGAATAATCTTTTATACTCTAACAGAATAACACCCACATCACATTTAGCACACCACTCCAATATCCTCACCCACATCACATTTAGCACACCATTCCAAATAACACCCACATCGCATTTAGCACCATTCCAATATCCATCCTTATCCTTCTTACACCATTTTGCTGTTCACATTTACTGAAAGGGCCCTAAAAGTGTTGCTCTTCCTCCTTTTTAAGTTTATGGGAAATATTTTAAAATTTTAATTCTTATTTTTTACTCTTTAGCCAATGGAATACTTTTCCTTGAATATATGTACAAATAATGCTTGATCTTCAGAAACAGATTTTTCACTGGCTAGAACTTCAGAAAGAAATGTTAGCATCAGCCTCTTCCCCTGTCCTGTCTTCCAACATGCACTCTCTCTTCTCATTTCTCGCTCCATATATTTTTTCTTCTTCTACAGTGCCTTCTTCACCTAGTTCATTCTCTCCCCAGCCTCTTTTTGTCCTTCCTCATGTATGTTTTCTTCCCTTTCCCATTCCTTTTCATTATTTACTGTTTGCTCTTGACAATCCATCCAACACTGTCCCTTTTTTATAAAATCTGCATTTAGGCACATACCTTCTTACTGTATGCCCTTTCTCACCACACTGATTACATTGTACCTTGTTATAATCATTAATTAAATGAGAACAGTCCCCACAAAAGAAACAATATAGTCTGACTAGCACATCTTAATGTCCCTCTATGATCAACCAGAAAATAACACTTGGCAAGTGTTTCACCATGTCGTTTTCACATTTCAAAATACCCTCCACCTTCATTCCATTCTTCATCTCTAGATTTCACAACAGTATCAACAGTTTTACACAGACCCTGCCTGCATTTTACAACAGTCTTCTTCTAGTTCATCAGTTCTAAACTGCAAAGTAACATTTTTTTAACATTTAAGTTACTACCAGAAAACAAATAATTGCTCCACGGATTAATGTCTTTCTTTTTGTTATACTGTTCCAGAAATATCATCAGTCCATCAATTTTAAATAGTTGATAAGTCACAAAAAGTCTCTGTCCTTATATATGTATGTGTATATATATATATATATATATATATATATATATATATATATATATATATATATATATGTGTGTGTGTGTGTGTGTGTAGAAGACTGAAAGTCTAGACCTTTAACAGTTAAGAAATTGGCCCATACACAATCTATTACAGTGTCTGTTTTTCTTCTTATTCTCACAATTGGTCTTTCTCCTTTTTAAAAACAGTTTTACTTACAATTTGTTGTTGTTCTTTTTTGCCTGCTGTCACTGCTGCATATATTTTGGTTATTGCATTATCTGTTGCCACAAAACCAGAAAACCTCAATTTGCTGCTTCTTTCCTCTTTTACTTTCTGTCACTGCCGTATACGTTTAACTGCTGCATTCGCTGCTGCTGCATCACCTGGCTCCATTCATTTGTAACTTCCACCACGTAGGAATCTTTGTTTACATTCTGAAACCCCATATGGAGCAAATTTCTCTCCAAATTCTCACTTTCCATTTTCAAACTCTGTATAGCTTTCTTCCTTGGTGCTGTAGGAGCCCTCTGGCACCATCTAGTGGTTCCAAACAGTAGAGGAAATTCCCAGATGCCCTAACCAAATTTCCCCTAGTTAATATGAATGCCACCTTAGGTCTCCCCTGAAAAGTCATCATTGGCCTAGTGGGACTAAACCAGTCAAAGTCTAAATAAATAAAAAATAAAAATAAAAATTAGAAGAGGACAAACTAATCAGGAAAAGATTTAAGAAATGCTACAAGAAGATTTTCATACAATAGGAAGGTACAGAAGTCACAGAATGCAACTGGGTAACATACTGCAGAATGAACAAAGAGGCATGCTGAATGCATATGTGGCAAAAGATGAGATAAGGAAAGCCATATATAAGAAGAAGGAGAGAAAATCAGGAAATTTAGATGGATTTCCCCTAGAGTTCTACAAATGAGGAAGGGAGGAAATATGGAAAGGTCCAAGAGGACGAATACAAGAGAATACAGGACTCAGTAAAAATATGTGAAAGTATGAGTAAGGCCAGGATAACCACAATACCTAAAGAAGAGGAGAAATGTAGGAAGTGGGAAATTATAGGTCTACCTCTTAGATTAATGCAGATATTACAATTTTGGCAAAGCTATTAGCAGGAAGACTGGATAAAATATTATCAAAAATAGTACAAGCAGGGCAAAATGGATTTGTGAAGTGCAGGAAGACATATAAAAAAAAGCACAGGTGCCACTATCCCCAAGCCTGTTCACACTTGTGATAGATAAGCTGGCAGTAGAAGTTAAGCACATTAAAGCAATCCTTACAGAAAAACAGGGGCTAACATTTCAGTTTGTGTTGTTTGCAGATAACTGCATATTAATGTCAGAGGATGCGGCTGCAGCAAAGTAAGTAAGACATTCAAGCATTCAAGAGGTTTAAGAAAGTGAAGGGACTCAGATGCAACAACAAAAAGACAGTGGCAGCAAGATTAGGAAAAGGGAAGGGGAAAGGGAAACAGATGAGACAAAAGAGGTGGAGTTCCACATGTACCTAGGGTTCTATGTTGGGAACATGGTGAGAGAGAAAATCAAGAAAAACCTAGAAGTTGGAAAAAGGTATAGGATGCTTTCCAAGGGAGAAGAAAATGTATACATCGATTTGGAAGAATTAATGCAGCAAGGATGAGGATATCATAACTAATCCCCCACCTTCACCTCCGCATAGAACAAAGACCCTAGGGACAAAGGGCTACAGGAAATGCAAAAGGTTAAAAAGGACTGGGGTCAATAAATGTAAGGGAAATGAGTGATGAGGGAAAGAATGAATAAGAAAAGGGGGGTGCTGGGTGCTCTTACATATCCCAGCATATGTACTGACGTGTATTATTCATGGAATAGAAGCAGATGAGAAGGAGGTTAAGCAAAAAGACAAAAAGAGCAAGAGAGACGTCTACAGAAGCTTACACAAGGATATGAGTGAAGGAGCACTAAAAACTGGGATGCATTAAATAGCTTAAAATGAACCTCAAAAACCTATAAAGAACTGAAGGGTGTGAGGGGGGGGGGGAGATAGGAAAGAAAAATTAAAACATTTGGAGGAGAATTGGAATAGCTCAAGAGGACAATCTGATATTCACAGGGTGGCAGGGAAAGATTTAAAACAGTGGAGGAGAAATATAGAATACTAGTCACCCATTGGTGGAACTACCTGCTACTCAAGGAAAAGGAATGCAGACAGGGCAACAGCAGAAAGGAACAGGAAGGAAGAAAGCGATAAAGGAGAAAGGACGGCGCCCTGGAGGAAATGAAAGAGGTTAGGGGAAGCTCTATGAAACATTAAGAGAAAGAAAGGATGTCCTTTCTAAGAAGAAAGAATGAAAAAGAATTGGGGAACGGAGGAAGAATGGAAGGGAGTTGCAGAATATTGTCATAAGAAAATTCAGGCAGTGAGGTACACGTAGCAGGAGATCAATGCCCGAGAATACTGTAGAGATGGTATCCAATCTCCATGACACTGGTAAAGGAAGGAAGACGGGAAGCTAGCACATACTGGAGGTGTCAGGAGGAATAGACAAGAATGATGCACATATTCTGGGGTTATGGGTGGGTAAAAAAGAAAGTCTGGAAACAGGCACAGATAATTTGGGGAATCATTTCAAAAGGAAGTAAATCATATTTGGGAATTCTGTATATGTGGCATAAAGAAAGAGGACACCATGTGTAAAGAAAAAGAAATGAACATCAGACTGTAGAGTACTGATCCATCATTTCTCAAAATTGGAAAGGGACAAAAACAGTACAGGAGCATGAATTACACAAGAGTTTACAGTACATGGGGAGAAGATGGTAGAAACTGACTAGAATGATGAAAGGAAAGGAGGGAAAAATGAAAAGGGAATAGAAAGAGATAATAGAATACTAAAAGAGTGAAAAGCATACCTGGAGGAAGGAGAAGGCAAACCCAAGGGAAAACTGAATGGGGGATAGGGACAGGGTAGAAAACAAAGCACCCAACTGCTGATAAGATATGATGTGTCATGGATGAGGAATGCATGTGAATGTAATATACTGCATGCAGTTAAACTGTCAATGTAAACAGTAGCTTTGGACTATGACCAATGGGAAAGATAAGACAGACTGTAGTTAAGGATATAAATGAAAATGGACCAGCCACTGGTGCTAATAAAGTGCACCATGCATGAGGATTGCATTAAACAGGTGATCAGGAAAAGTGTTTTGTGCAATAAAGGTTAACTATTATAATATATATATATATATATATATATATATATATATATATATATATAAATGGGATCACTACTATATCCCGAATGTTCAAAGTGCCGATGCCCAAAATCGCGAGATGGAAGTACCGAAATTGCAAAATACCTAAAGTAGTAAATCCCAAAGCTCACAATCTCGAACTAAAGAAACTATGAGTGTGCTCTAAAGAAGCGTATAAAAGGTGTAGTGTAACGTGCATATGCTGTACGGCAATAGACGAGGAAAAAATGCATGACAACAACTATAGTGTACCCGGAGATATAGGCAAACTATACAGTTGACTACAGTCTCAGCAAAGGAAGAATGTATTGGTTATTGAAGGATATGTGTATTATCTAGAAAGGAAAACATATCCCCGGCATTACTGGTGCTGTAAGTTTAAACGGAGCGAAAGGTGCAAAGGTAGAATGGTAACATTGTCTTTATCAGAGGGTGAGCAGTTGTTAAAGAGTATGCCTCACAATCACTGTGCAGATCCCTTTGAGGTTGAAAAATATAAAGTCTGTGGTACACTGAAGGAGAAAGCATGTATCTCTAGAGATGCACCTTGTATGTTACTTGAAGATGCTATGACATCAACATCTTTACAATGTGTTGCAAGTCTACCTAACAAAAAAGCGCTTTTGCAACAGATTAGATGTGTGAGAAGTAAAATTGGCAATGAAGTGTGCATTCCTAATTTGACATTAGAATCTCTAGATTTCACCATGTTTCCCTTTCAGAGCAGTACTTTTATTGAGAAGTACATGGTAGGTGAAGCGTCTCACAATACTGTGGTGGTGTTTAGCACTCTTAATAATCTAAATGATTTGAGTGTAGCTACTATATGGTTAATGGATGGAACGTATTTTTCTAAAGGTGTGCTATGCCGACAACTGTACAGTATTCATGGCATAGTCAAGTATGCTGGCTATAGTAAGTGTGTGCCGTTGCTGTATTGCTTAATGTCGAAAAAGTCACTGAGGGCATACAACATGATGTGGCACTGTGTACTATATTTATTGTCTGTACATAACTTACCATTAACGCTACAGTTCATCCTTTGTGGTTTTGAAGTGGCTGCTTTAAAAAGCATTACATTCAACTTTGCAAATATTACATCTAAGGGTTGCTTGTTTCACTTCGGACGTAATGTTTGGAGGAAAGTGCAACAACTTGGACTGGGCTCACTTTACAATTCAAACCATTCATTTCAATTGGCGGTGAAATGTTTTGTTGGGCTAGCATTCCTTCCTGAAACAGAGGTTATACCAACATTTACTGCCTTAAAGGAGATATTTCCAACAGATGGAAAGGACATTCTACATTACTTTTCCGATTGGTATGTGTTTGGTAAGCTTAGAAAGTTTGCTAGTCGATCTAGTAGTGTAACATGTTTTCCACCTCTATTTCCTATCAAATTTTGGAATGTGTACGAGCTAAATTGGCTATTCCTTCCATGTACGCAGAACTCGGTGGAAGCATGGCATCGCCGATTGAAATGTTTAATTTTTAGTAAGACAACTGATTTATCAGTGTTGGTGAGTGCTTTGCCAAAAGAACAAAACCGTGTCGATGGATTACGAGAACGTTTATTAGCAGGCTGTCCTTGGTCTCCTAAATGTAGGAAGTTGGTTCAGTGGCATAGCCAATTTCAGCATGTTCTGGATAATGAAAACAGCTATTCATCTGTAGAATTTGTAAGAGCCATAGCTCGTTTATTAAAGATGTAAGACATCTATTCTGTCGTACCTTCATACACTGGCTGGTGTCTCGGTTTACATGGGCTCACTTATGTTTGTTTGTGTTTCTTGGCAACAATGAGTGTTACTAAGTTGTACAAGGGATTTGTGCGGATTGTATTTCTGTTGATATTCACACATATGGAGAGGTGTTGTGTAGCATTGCGTGTGCTTTGTCTATGGTTAAAGGTCCTTGTTTTCAGTTTGATGTATTTCACAGGGTGTATTTCACTATAGCTGTTTTCACACTGGTTCCATTCGGTATTTTGGGCTTTCGTGATTCTGGACTTCGGGATTCAGTAGTTTAGGTATTTTGCAATTTCGGTACTTCCGTCTCGCGATTTTGGGCGTCGGTACTTTGAACATTCGGGATATAGTAGTGATCCCATATAAACACACACACACAAACACACACACACACACACACACACACACACACACACACACACACACACACACACAGTTTACACACCCCTGTTAAAATGCCAGGTTTTTATGATATAAAAAATGAGACCACAATAAATTTTCCCACCTTTAATGTGACCTATAACCTGTAGATTTCAATTGAAAAACGAACAAATCTGTTAGGGGAAAAATATAAAAAATAAAAAACGTACAATAAACTGGTTTGCACACCTTTAAACTAACAGTTTGTTGAAGCACCTTTTGATTTAATTACAGCATTCAGTCTTCTTGGGTACATACCTGCCATCAATTAAAGAGACTCTGATTAGCCCCAAATAAAGTTCAGCTGTCCTAGTAGGATTTTCCTGACATTTACTCAGTTGGCTGCTACAGCAAAAGCCATGGTTCGCAGACAGCTTACAAAGCATCAAAGGGATCTCATTGCTGAAAGGTATCAGTCAGGAGAAGGGTACAAAAAAATGTCCACAGCATTGGATATACCATGGAACACAGTGAAGACAGTCATCAAAAAGTGGGGAAAATATGGGACAACAGTGACATTGCAAAGAATTGGACATCCCTCTAAAATTGATGAAAAGACAAGATGAAAACTGGTCAGGGAGGCTGCCAAGATATCTACAGCAACATTGAAGGAGCTGCAGGAATTTGGAGTACTGGTTGTGTACTACATGTGACACAATCTCCCGTATTCTCCATATGTCTGGGCTATGGGGTAGGATTGTAAGATGAAAACATTTTCTTAAACAGAAAAACACCCAGGCCTGGCTAAAATTTGCAAAACAATACATCAAGACTCCCAAAAGCATGTGGGAAAATGTATTATGGTCTGATGAGACCAAGGCTGAACTTTTTGACCACATTTCCAAAAGGTACGTTTGGCGCAAAAACAACACTTTGCATCACCAAAAGAACACCATCCTCACGGTGAAGCATGGTGGTGGCAGTATCATGTTTTGGGGTTGCTTTTCTTCAGCTGGAACTGGGGCTTTAGTTAAGGTGGAGGAAATTATGAACAGTTCCAAATACCAGTCACTTTTGGCCCAAAACCTTCAGGCATCTGCTAAAAAGCGGAAGATGAAGAGGAATTTCACCTTTCAACATGACAATGACCCCAAGCATACATCCGTATCAACAAAAGAATGGCTTCACCAGAAGAAAATTAAAGTTTTGGAATGGCCCAGCCAGAATGCAGACCTAAATCCAATAGAAAATCTGTGAGGTGACCTGAAGAGGGCTGTGCACAACAGATGTTCTTGCAATCTGGCAGATTTGGAGCACTTTTGCAAGGAAGAGTGGGCAAATATTGCCAAGTCAAGATGCGTCATGCTGATAGACTCCTACCCAAGAAGACTGAATGCTGTAATTAAATCAAAAGGTGCTTCAACAAAGTATTAGTTTAAGGGTGTGCACACTTATGCAACCAGCTTATCGTACTTTTTTATATTTTTTATATTTTTCCCCTAACAGATTTTTTTTTTTCAATTGAATTGTACAGGTTATAGGTCACATTAAAGGTGGGAAAAGTTTTGAAATGATTTATTGTGGTCTCATTTTTTTATATCACAAAAACAAGAAGTTATGTACTCACCATAATATTCGATGTGTGTAGTCCATCTCGCCTTACATTCTTACCCCTGGGTTCAGAGCCAAACCTCAGCTCTGACTCAGCCATACTCTAGCTCACAGTCTTCAATTGGCTCATGGCTAAGAGGTATCCCATCATGCAACAGGCCCATTCCCCTGATCTTGTTTGCTGCAAGTGCACACACACACATACTTAGAAGAAGAGCAACCCCAACCGAAAGGACTACTGACAGCTAGAGACTATACCTCAAGGTCCTCAAGGAGGGGGGGTTTAGTAAGAATGTAAGGCAAGATGGACTACATACATCGAATGTTATGGTGAGTACATAACTTCTTGATGTTATGTAGTCCAATCTCGCCTTCATTTTTACCCCTGGGACAGTGTCCCTAACACCTTGACCTTGGGTGGCTCAGTGAAAAATACTCTTGAGCACTGTGAAACCAAAGGAAGATCTGCCTCTAGATACCAGATCTAATTTGTAGTTACTAATAAAAGTATGAGGCAAAGCCCATGTTGCTGCAGCACAAATATCATCCATAGACATCCTAGCCTGAAATGCAGTAGAGATAGCTACAGATTGTGGAGAATGAGCCTTCACTTTAAAGGGTAATTCTTTGCCATTGGAAGCATAAATAAATGAGATGCAATTGGAGATCCAGCAAGACAAGGTTACTTTAAAAACAGGAACCCCAAGTCTAGTGTCAGAAAATGAGACAAACGGTTGATCTGATTTCCTGAAATCTTTTGTCCTATGTAAATAGAACTGCAATTGTCTATGAACGTCTTGCTGATGAAACTTAAATTCTGCCTTGCTAGAAAATTCAGTAAACACAGGCAACTCAATGGATTGGTTGATATTGACAACAGAAGCAACCTTTGGAATAAAGGAAGGATTGGTTCTTAAGGAGACCCTGTCTTTGTGAAACACCAAATAAGGTGGCTTAATCGATAAAGCTTGGAGCTCAGAGACCTGCCTAACTGAAGATATGGCTACCAAACATACTGTCTTCCATGACAAGAATTTTAGGTCACACGTAGCTGCGGGCTCAAAGGGAGCCGAGGTGAGCTTCTGTAATACAAAATTGAGGTCCCATGATATTACTGGATCAAAGACTGGAGGTCGGAGTAACATTGTCCTTTTCAGAAAGGCCCTACAAAGTCTATGAGCCATAAGGTTGGGTTCATTAGCAACGTGAAAGGTAGAAATTGCTGCCAATTGCACTTTAATGGTTGCTGCAGCTGATCCCTGACTGAACAATTAAGAAAGAAATTCTAATATTGCCGAAATAGGGGCTGTATAAGATCAATATGTCTTTCACGGGCCCAAATGGAGAATCTCTTCCACTTACTGGAATAAATCTTCCTGGTAAAAGGCTTGTGGGAAGAAGACAGAATGTGGAACACTTCCGGGGACAAAACATGAAGCCTGACTAGGGATGGAACTGGAGCAGCCAAGCTGTCAACTTGAGGGTCTGGATGAAGGGGTGGAACTGTCCTGATATACGAGTCAGTAGATCTGGATCTGGGTCCAGAATCCAGGGATCATCCATTAGATAGGGTTGAAGGAAGGGAAACCAAATATGACAAGGCCAGTGTGGGACAATCAGGATCATCTTGCTTACCAAACACTGTGCTTTCTGAATGACCTTTGATATCAGAGGAAATGGTGGAAAGGCATAGAGAAGACCGGAGGGCCAATCGTGAACCAGAGAGTCCCTGGGTGTCTCCCCCTCCAGGGGGATAAGGGTGAAGTAGCTGCTGCATTTGGCATTGAGAGGGCTGACAAATAGATCTCAGCAAGGCTGACCCCATCTGCAGAATATTTCTCCGCAATATATTTGTTCGTAAGTATTAGGATAGCTCTGCACAGCCTGTCGGCAATCACGCTGGACTTCCCCGGTATATGCGTTGCAACTAGAAAGTGTTGGAAAGACACCGCCCACTGCCAAACTCGAAGTGCCTCTCTGCAAAGGGGGTATTATTTGGCTCCTCCCTGCTTGTTCAGATACCATACCAATGACATGTTGTCTGAGTGGATTGCAATTGTCCCTAGAGGGAGAAAGCTCTGAAGTGCTTGCAAGCTAATAGCACTTCTCTCATCTCCAAGACATTGATATGCAAATGGGTCTCATGATCCTGCCATGTGCCTTGGACTGTCCTGCCGAGATAATGCCCCCCAACCCGATCTGGGAGGCATCCGTGGTCACCGTGGCAACTGGAGAAGATGGGACAAAAGGCTTGCCCACGTTGAGATTGCTGGTCTGAAGCCACCAGCATAGATCCTGCCTGCACATGTCCGTAATCAGAATAGAATGAGAGAATGGAAGATTCTGAAGTGACCATTGGGTGAAAAGCAGCCACTGAAGAACCCTCATGTGTAGTCTGACAAGGGGAACTAGCATGATCGTGGCAGCCATGGTCCCTAATAACTTGAGGACTACTTTTGCCTTGACCTTCCTCAATGGTAGTAAGGCGTAGACCCGCTGTTGTAGAGCCTGAATTCTCTCTTTTGGTAAGAAGGCCCTCATGAGCACCGTATCTAGTACGGCACCAATAAAAGTGACATGCTGCGAGGGCAACAAGGCAGATTTTTCCCAATTTAGAGTAATTCCTAATGGTGGCGTCCCTGGTCTGTAACAGTAGATGCCTGGTGGTGGCAGAAAGAAGCCAGTTGTCTAGGTACGGAAACAAATGTAATCCCTGACATCTCAAGTGAGCCGTTACCACTGCCATGCATTTGGTGAACACCCTGGGGGCTGTGATGAGACCAAAGGGCAGGGTGCGAAACTGAAAATGACTGGCTCCCAGCCGGAAGTGTAGATGACTTCTTGATGCCTTGTCCATCTTGATATGGTAGTAAGCATCTTTGAGGTCGATAGAGCACATCCACACATCTTTCCCTAACAGAGGGGGTATTGACCATAAGGTGACCATGCAGAACTTGGACTTTTGTACATGTAGGTTCAATCGGCTGAGATCCAAGATGGGTCTCACATCCCCTGTTCTTTTAATCACCAAAAAGAATCTGGAGTAAGTCCCTAATCCTACTTGGTCTGCAGGGACAGGCTGAATGGCTCTCTTTGAAAGCAACTTTTTTATTTCTAAAGTTGCAAAATCCCTGTGACTGGGTGGAACATCTGGAATTCCCTTGGTTGGCAAGGGAGGAGAAGAGAAGGGAATATGATAACCTCTGGAAATTATCGTTAATACCCAGTCACCTTGGGTGACGTCTTGCCAGGCTTCTGGGAATAAAGAAATGCAACCCCCGACTGGCTCCAGAGATGCAAAGTTGGGCCTCCTTTCAGGAGTGCTGGTAGGGAGAACTGTGAATGGAATCACAGTCCCCCTGATTAAGCAGGCCTCCTCTGCCTCTAGGGCAGTGTCTACCTGAATTTGCACCCCCTCCCCTGCCTCTGGAGGGGGAATCACCTTGTGCGTCCTGAAAAACCTCTGCAACTTCCTGAACCACATTTTCTCACCCTTCTGGCCCTTGGGGTAAGGTCTAGAAGGCATGGAAAAATGGACTCCTGCAGCAGACAGGGTTTTTCCTTCCTGCTCGCACCTAGTGAGAGTGTTCTTCACCTTGGTTCCAAATAATGATAAACAGTCAAATGGGGCATTGGTGAATGTAGACTTGAAGGCCTCCGTGAAATTACACAGGTGGATCCAGGAGTGTCTCCTAAGAGTGACTCCAGAACCCGCTGCCCTGCTCGATCCATCGGCTGCATATGAGATCAGCCTCGTGGAGGAGTTGGTAAGGGAATTTAGGGTAGACATCTGTGCATTGACCTTCTGTGCCACGGCATCAGAAACATTACCCTGTAGAGAATCTCCTAGCTCTTTTAGGAGATCTCTCCGGAGCCATGTAAAATGCAGTAGTTCAGCGACCGCAGAGTAAAGGCCACTGAGGTAAACACACACTTCCCATACCTGTCCATGGCCCGGGACTCCTTGTTAGGCGGATGGACGGTAGACGAAGTTTCAGCAAGTTCTTTCTTGGTGGCTGCTGCCACCACCATGGCATCTACTGGAATGCCTTTTGTCAGATATTCCTTGTCTGTGGGAGCGGACAAAAACTTATTGGGTCTCCTAGGGACCAGTTCCACAGTGTCAGGAGTTTCCCACACCTTTCGACAGATGAGATCTAGTAGCTCATCGAAAGGGGGAGACATCCATGAGGCGGAAGGTTGAGACCCGAAAGCCTTCAGGAACACTGACTCCTCATCAGAAGGGGATTTGGAGGGCTGGCCACCTCTCTGCTTCAAGATCTCCAGGATATCTGAAAAAGAGATATCTTCAGAAGACCACTTGGGGGACCCTTCTGACTCCTTGAAGTTGGTGTCCAATGTGAGAGACTCATCCGGGGAGTTGGCGTGTTTCCTCTTACACAATCTCTTTCTAACGGGCTCCTCAGGCAAAAACTCTGGGGAGATGTCAGAAAGTTGGGGACCACTCATGGAGGTATCCTGAGGCCTTGAGTCTCTGCTGTCCATGGATAGAGGGTGATTTGAAACTGACACCGGTGCCAGAGGGGGCAGAGTGTTGGTGTCGTAGGATGCAGCTGACGACCTGGCCAGCATACTCCTCATAACCTTGACGGCTTATCCCTCCCGGCTCCGAAGGCCGACTAACCATAGAGGATATGGTAGTAGCCCTCGGCGCCAAGGAGATGAGGTCTGAAGCAGATGTCGGGGCCAAGCTCACCCGAGACGAAGCACTGAGAGGAAGGCTCGGAACTGATGAAGATCAATCTGAGCCCTTCCTCTCGGGTCCGACTGGGAAACTGTGGACCCTTGACCCCGTGGACAGAACCGACAGGGTTGGAGAGGAAATCGGAAATGAGAGGCCAAGTGAAGCTACTGGAACCGACCTAAAGGCACCCGACAGAACCAACAACTTTGTCTCTGAGGGGCAAGAAAAGCTCGGAGGAGGAACAACAAATGATGAAGGGGCCATGGTCTCCGGAGCTGACTGGGTCGGAGCCGAAATCAATTTGGCCAGCACCGATGACTGAAGTAGTTTCTTCACCACTCTATCAATGTCCTCATCAGAAAGGGACCTTGAGGACCTGGAGGATATAGTTGGAGATCTGGATCACCCTACAGAGGGAGACTGATGTGAAGGACAACCCGGTCGAACAACTGGAGACTGGCTCCGAACCAAAATATCCATGACTGGCTCCGAAAGGCTGGGAGCCGATACAGACTTAGTCAATACACTACCTTCTGTCAGCACTGAAGTTAATGGAGCCAAAGAAGGAGAAGCTGTTCTAGCAACTTTCTCTGGCAGCTCCAAAGAAACAGACGGAGAAGGAGAGCGCTTCTTATCAGTCTTTTTGTCCTTTTTAGCTGGACAGGATATGGCACTGGAAGACTTAGCCAAGTCTTCCTCGAAGGAGTGTTTAAGCAGTCCTTTCAGAATGAGTTTGTTCTTCCTCTCCTGTAGTACATGGGGACTGAAGGAATGACAAAACAAGCAGATGAATAGCTCCCAAGCAGTACACGTGCACGAAGTGCCCATCAGTCAAAGACATTTTATTGTTGCATTCAATACACTTCTTAAAGCCTGAAGGCCCGTGTTCCTTAGAATCCTTAGACATGCTGTATAAGGAGCACACACATACACACACACATACACACACACACACACACACACACACACACACACACACACACACACACACACACACACACACACACACACACACAAGAGCTGCAAAAAACACACATACACACAAAAGACCTAAATGAACCTCGTGCGGGAAACTAGAGCCTCTAACTAAAAACAGCCTAGTAAGCGACAGGAACAAAAAACTACAGGGAGGACTAGATCCTCTAATTTAAACAGGCCTAGCCCGTGGGAAATAAAGGCAGGATAACACCACTATCAGACAACAAAAACACTAAATAAGTTACAAGTAGCAGGAAAAACAACACAAAGACCGCATGGAAAACAATGGGGAGGACTAGGTCCTCTAACTGAAACGGGCCTAGCCCGTGGAAGAAGGGGAGTGAACAGGATACCAAAAAACAGCCAACAAAAATGGCCACACAACCAGCAAGAGAGAGACACACACACAGTAGCTATGAAAATAGCTTTTTATGATCAACAAATATGCAAAACTTTAGAAAAAGTATACTTAGCCACGGCCAAAAGCGACACCACGTCTGAGGGCAACGAGTGGCAAATGAGATTTGGGGAATGGGCCTGTTGCATGATGGGATACCTCTTAGCCACGAGCCAATTGAAGACTTCAAGCTAGAGTATGGCTGAGTCAGAGCAGAGGTTCGGCTCCGAACCCAGGGGTAAGAATCAAGGCGAGATTGGACTACATAACATCCTGGCATTTTAACAAGGGTGTGTAAACTTTTAATATCCACTGTATTTATTTATATATATATATATATATATATACACACACACACACACACACACACACACACACACACACACACACACACACACACACACACACACACGCACACACACACACACACGCACACACACAATTTAACTACAGTAGGTATATACATACATGTAACCAATAAAGGAGAAAATGTGCCGAAAAGAACCAGTAACCATAAACACACCAAAAATGGCACAAAGAATCCGGTCACGAAACAATATGGCCACACAATAAAGCCCAAAGGAAGGCCACTTTTATTATAAACACTAACGTGAATGTAGCGACGTCTATTTTAGACACCCATGACAAAGTAATGGAGGAAATGAGGAGTTCGGATGATATGGAGGATAGAGAACACTCACAGCGTAGACAGACTAATTCCAGTCAAAGGAATGTAAAGAGTAAACATTTTGGGTTTAATAAAGAAGCGAATGATGCCATTCTGAAGGAAATCAATGAGACTTCTATTATGGATGCTTTAAATAGTGATGGAGCTGAATCGGCTGACATGAACCGGGGTAGGGGTAAATGTGTTTAATTGGCTTCAAACCAACTGTTCATTTTCGAATTATGTTTTTCAAAGCCATACAATGAATGTCTCTGATGCAAATAGTTATAATTCTAATGTAAATCATTTACATGATCTTATGCCGAAATATAAGAGTTTGTGTATGCACAACAGTTACCTGAAGGAATGTGAGAGGAGAGGGATTGTGCCAAAGGGGCTAAGATTGTATAAATATCCAAATAATGTTAGAGAGGGAAGTGAGTTTCACTCTGAACTTTTAAATTTTTTTAACAACTGTGGGTTGGAAATAGTGAAGGCCATTATAAAAGAAAATGAAAGAGAAACTGCTAACAGAAATTAAAGGGGTAAATAAATTGATTGTCACAGATTTATTATTCACAGTGGAGGAGGAAAACGCTAAGTATTACAGCATGAAGGATAAAATAGAGGAGAAATGTAGGTTTATGTGCATAAGGAAATGCAAAAATCTAGATCATGACATTGTTGAATATAGGGATAAAATATGTTATCCTAACCCCAAAAAGAGTGTACATAGGAACTACCAAACTAACTTTACACATGTAAGTGAGGGCTGTTATATGGAAGTAAGGGACCTTGGGGGGAGAAATCACAATGAACATGGGGGAGATTTTAATAACTGTAATTTTGAAGGAGATTATGATTTAGAAAACCCACAGGAGTTTCCAGACCTCAGGAGATCAGAGGGGATAAGGAGACAAGGGCAAGTAAATTATTACCACAACAATAGTGGTGGTTACCCAAATGGGAAGAGATATTGAGCCCAGATAGGAGTGGGCTACTTCACTTACACCCCAACATAGACAGGAATGAAATAGTTATTGAAGGGAATAGGCACATTTATCAGAATTTTAGTATTTATAATTATAGTAATGAAGAGATTATCCCTATTCACTTTAAACTATTTTGTAAGGGGTAAAAATTTGTGCCTACTTCCACTAGTAACATTTCTGAGACTCTTATTGACTTAAAGACGTTTGTATGCAAGAAAAATCTAGAGTTAAAGTTTGACAATGAAACAGGGAGAAATCCTAACACTAATATACACGTTAGGAAAAAAGAGTACATACAACCCCCCCCCCCCCCTCCATCCACAATTAAAGAATTTTGAAACACAGGTGGAGGAGATTAGATCAAGGCAGAACAAGGGGAAAAAATCTTTAATCTCATGAAGGAAGAACACCAGTTACTTATCTCCTTGAAGGATAATCAACACCTTAGGGTTATGAAGCCTGATAAGGGAGGGGGAGTGGTTTTTATGGACAGCATATTCTATTCTGCTAAAATGTTAGACATGTTGAGTGATACGGATGGATATTCTAGAGTTTCTAGGAATGAGATTAATGTTGCACACAGGAAAATAGATTTTATGTTGAAAGAAACATTAGATGAAGGCAGCATTACTCTAGAAATATTTAATTACCTAACTATTGACAAACCAAAGATACCATCAATCTTTAGGATCTTCAAAGTTCACACAAACATAGGGGACCCACCTCTTACACCAATAGTGGCCACCACAGGCTCAAAAACAAATCATCTGGCTAAATATTTGGATCTAGAGTTGAGTAAGGTTTGGACTGAGAGGGAGGGGATTCTCAAGGATTCCTGGGATTTTTTGAGGAGTATAAATCAGAACTTGTTCAGGGACGAGCTTATTTTTGTAACTTTAGACATTTGTGATTTGTTTAATGTGATACCTCACACCACAGGGTTGGAATGGTTTGAGGAGGCCCTAAGGCACAGGGGAGGCATACATCATGAGAAGGTTTGCTTATTTATTGAGTTAATGGAATTGGTGTTAAAGAACAATTTTTTTTTATATTTCCAGGGTGAGTTCTATAAGCAAACTAGTGGAGTAACAATGGGAGCAAGTTGTGCTCCCATGTATGCTAACCTAGTACTATCCACCTGGGAAGAGAAATATATAACACATTCCAAGTACTCTAAATGTTGGAATTATTACCATAGGTATTTGGATGATATATGTATATTTTGGGTAGGACCCAAATAAATATTACCTGAGTTTATCAATTATATTAACAGTACAATGGAATTTTTGAAATTTACCCATGCTATTTCTTAGGAGAAATTAGAGTACCTAGATGTGATACTAGAAAAAGTAGTTGAGGCAAGGAATTTTAAATCCAATGTTTATAGGAAGAGCACATTTTCCATTTCCTACCTTTTCTACACGAGTGCCCATCCATTTTTATGGAAGAGGGGCATTGTGAGGGGGCAATTTATAAGGAGTAGTAGAATGACATCAGAAGACGCTGATTATGAAATTGAAAGTGAAAAATTGAAACAAATGTTTATTGAAAAAGAGAACCCTTTAGCCCTCATTGAGGAAATCATGGTGGAAATAAAAGAAAGAATTAAGAAATTTGCCCCCATTCTAGGGAAACCCAGAATACTCAAAGAGGTGGAGAGGGAAAGGAAGGAACAGAGTACTACCAATTGGAGTAGCAATTTTATACTAAATTTTAGTACTGAATCAACAATTGAGAAAGTAGTTTCAAATAATTGGAATAAATTCAGCAATTTCTCAGATTTAAGAGGAATATTTGTGGACCCCCTAAAATTTACTTATAGGAAAGGAAGGAATATCAAAGAATTACTTGAGACTATGAAGAAAAGACAGAGTAGAGGAAAACAGGGACGTACAAATGTGGTAGTTGCTTGCAATGTGCTTACGTCCTTCAAGGTGAATCAGTTGCCTTAACTAAAAGAGGGATAAACCTTAAAACCAATGGCTATTGTAACTGTGACACCATGGGGTGATTTACATTGCTTTATGTGATACCTGTGGGGCTTTCTATATAGAAAAAAAACACTCAAAAATTTAAAAGACGCATATATGAGCACATGAATGACATCAGAAAAAAGGATGAAACTAATGCTCTGTATAGGCATACCACCACCTGCTCACTAGCTACATATGATTTTTATGTTATTGAGAAGGTGGAAGTGGACTCATGTGGAGGACCTTGGGAGACCACTATAGAGTTTGGGAATTGTTTTGGCAACTCAAAAAGGAAGCCAATAAAAAGGATGGTTTAAAGGATTAGATTTCCTTAGCCTTGGTTTTGAAACTCAGAGCAGCCAAACTGTAATATCCACTTTTGGCCACTAGATAGAGCGGGAAGTAAATTTTTCTACAGCTATTTATAATATGCATTCTTTTACACTATAAGTATTTTTAAAAACATGTTAAATTATATGAATTGTTTTATATAATTTGGCTGAGTTTACATTACCATAGATATTTTATGTATTTTAGAATTATAGTATATATTTACATTGGAGTATACCAATTGTTTTTAAATTTCTAAAGAAATGTTTATTAATTGTAATAAAGTATTGATTGGTTGAGCTTGGAAGGGAGGGTTATTTAAGAAGTACTGCTTGCTTTTGCATTATACTTTCTGAAGAAGTCTTTTGTTATTAAGATGAAAACATATGGAACACTGGTAGCGTTAGTGTGTATAACAAAAGTGAGCTTCCTTCAGGCTTTATTGTGTGGCTATATTGTTTCGTGACCAGATACTTTGTGCCATTTTTGGTGTGTTTATATATACATACATGCACAATATATATATATATATATATATATATATATATATATATATATATATATATATATATATATATACACACTGGGTTGGTGGTGCTGCGGTAGAGTTGTCACCTCACAGTAAGATGTCCTGTTCGATTCTCAGCTAGAGTGTCTGCTGTGTGGAGACATGTGTGAATGGGTGTACCTTCGTTGAAGGTTGGGTGTCACAGTTGGCAACTCGGCACGTAAAAATCTACTGCCAATTATTAGCGGACCGGTGTTCCGCTGGGGCGAACCCTAACTGGGAAAAGCCGAAAGACACAACATCTATATATATATATATATCTATCTATATATATATATATATTTATATATATATAAATATCTATATATATATATATATATATATATATATATATATATATATATATATATAATATATATATATATATATATATATATATATATATAAGATATATATATATATATATATATATATATATATATATATATGTATGATTGATATATATATGATATATATATATATATATATATATATATATATATATATATATATATATAAGATATAACCCCTGGGATTCCGGATATTGGCTAAGGCTCTTGCCACCCCCATAGTGCCTTTTTTAGGCAAGGCTCAAATTCTAAACCTACCACCCTAGAAAACAAAAATGGGAAGAAACTGAGGGTAATGCTGCTCAATGCCAGAAGTCTAAATCTCAAAATGCACGCACTCGAGGCCCTTCTCAGTATGGAGAACATCGATGTCTGTGCTGTAACTGAAACCTGGTTCAAGGCTCCTGAGAGCACCACGCACTATTAGGTTTTACCTCATATGATGCGTTCGCCCCAAAACCCGGGGCACTCGACAAAAGGGGGGGGTGTATCCATATTCATAAAGGATACTCACACCTCCAGGTTGGTGGCAGCGCATGAAGCTTCGGAAACCATCCAGGTGCAACTAACCATAGGCAAAACTGCTCTACAAATTGTAGCATGCTACAGGCCACCCTCTCAAACTCAGGAACCCCACACAGCCTTCCTGAAGACACTGGAGGGTATAAATGTATCTCCAAACACCATCATATTGGGTGACTTCAACTACCCGAATATAGACTGGGAACATTACTCAAGCCCTAACTTTCTAGCCCAACGGTTCCTGGAGTTCATAAATTCAAATGCCATGGAACAGCTAGTCACTGTTCCCATGAGAGGAGAAAATATACTAGATCTCATTGTCACAAACATGGGGACAAAATGCTCCACACCGAAGTATATCCCTCATTGGTGAGATCTGATCATAAACTAATCTCACTGGAAATCCACATCCCGCCCCCACCCCAAGCAAAAGACCATAGTGAAGAACTTCTCTAAAGCAAACTTCACACTACTCAAGACTGGTGTGGTATCCTTCAAGGCCCCTGAGCCAGAGGAAACCACAACCCAAGCTACGGAAGCCCTTACAAATGCCTTCTATGAACACCTCCAGGACTGCATGGATCAGGCAATCCCAAATAAAACCAAGACTCTTTCCACAAAGGGCAAACGTCCAGTCTGGTGGACCCCAGCCATTAACAAACTTTACAATAAGAGGAGAAAGCTATTACATGATAGAACAAAATCCATAAAAGGGAAGTCACCCCTGATCATTATTAGTAAAAAATACGAGCACTCATAAAATCAACTAAGGCCAATTTTGAGAGAAAAATTGCCATGGATTCAAAGGACAATCATAAGGCCTTTTTCAGCTATGTTAGGAACCTGGGTGGAAACTCCCAGATATGCTCAGAATTAGTCCAAAATGATACAAAAATCACTGAACCCACAGACATTGCCAACATACTGGCAGACAGGTTCAGTGCAAACTTCACCCCCCTCTCCCCCCCCTAAAGGAGAGATAACTATCCCAGCCGAGTGTAGCCTCCCGGACATCTCAAATGCGCAGGTGAAAGCTGCTCTCTCTAAAGCTAAAAACACAGCATCAATGGGACCGGATGGTGTCCCCGGCTGTGTGCTACACGAGCTAAATGAGGAATTAAACCCGCACATAAGGCAGCTGTTTAATCTCAGCCTTACCACAGGATACGTGCCCAAGGAGTGGCGTATGGCAACTGTGGTCCCACTTCACAAAGGCGGTGCCTCTACGGACCCTGGTAATTACCGCCCCATAAGCTTAACAAGTCTAGTCTGCAAAGCTATGGAGAGGATCATAATGGAGCTCATAAACAAAGATATAGGGGATTTGCAGACATTGGACCCGACCCAGTTTGGCTTTGTCAAGGGAAGATCATGCCTTTTGAACTTGGTTGACTTCTTCGAAACAGTCACCAAGGCCATTGATGAGGGAAAGGCAGTCCATACAGCCTACCTTGACCTTGCCAAGGCTTTCGACACAATACCCCACTTGGGTATTGTAGAAAAACTTACCAGCTTAAATGTAAACCCATATGTCACAAGATGGGTTGCAAACTGGCTTAAGGACAGAACCCACAGGGTTAGAGTTGCTGGCGCTGTGTCAGACTCCAAGCCGGTCACAAGTGGTGTCCCACAGGGCTCGGTCCTTGGCCCCTATTGTTTGGCATCTACTTCTCAGAAGTACAGGCCAACATGGGAGGACTTTGGCTGACAAAGTTTGCAGACGACTGCAAACTGGGCCATAGTGGAAAGTGCATCGGACACGGATATCCTTCAGAAGGGACTCACGGAAACAGATAGCTGGTGCCAGAGCCATGGCCTGAAGTTAAACGCCAAAAATGTATAGTCATACCCTTCGGGAAAAACAAGGTAACCCCAAGCTACCATATAGGTGGCAATCCACTAAGCACAGAAGAGGTTATCAGGGACCTGGGGACCCAGGTTGACAGTGGCCTTTCTTTTGACACTCACATTGCTAAAGTGGTTAGAAAGACCTTCTACATTGCCCACCTGATCATGAAGGGATTCACATCCAGATCTAGTGAGGTCATTGTTCCCCTGTACTCTTCACTTATCAGACCAATGATCGAGTACAATGCCCCATTCGGGATGTATCTCACCCGACATCTGCAGCAATTGGAGAGACCCCAAAAGTTCCTCACCAAAAGGATAAAGGGACTCCAAAATCTGTCATATGCTGCCAGATTGAAGAAACTCCAGCTCTATTCAGTCGCATACCGTCTGCTCAGAGGTGACATGTGCCTGACATACAAGGCCATGTCCAACCCGGAATTAATGGACATGCTCCACCTCAAAAATCCAAATCCACCAAAACCACTAGAGCAAGTGACTTAAACCTTAGCACGGATATAAATAGGACGTGCTGGAGGGATAGATTTATCACTCAGAGACTCCCTATGCTGTGGAATAAAATCCCGGTCCATGTGAGGCAGAGCACCTCGCTGACTCTGTTCAAGAGAAATCTAGACCTGTGGATGGGAGATCGGAGGTTTACCCCAGGAATCATCTCTGTGTCACTGCTGGACAGAGGCACAACAAACTAATGGGCACAGTATT